>NC_133617.1:172342618-172442618 GCF_048593235.1 Sminthopsis crassicaudata | reverse complement strand
AGATATATTTCGTCCTGGGAATAATATGAGGTGGAGGCAACACTCCTGGGGTGATATTTTTCCCTTTAAATCCTTTCAAATGTTGAATTATTTCTTTATTGGTTTTCAGAGGGAAATCTTGCCCACAAGTATTAATAGTGTACTTCCACTGAACTTCAGAGGCTACAAGATCTTTCATGCAATTCAGGTCAGCCTGGAGCCTGGATATTCCACCATAGACGACTGACTCCATCTTGGAGGCAAGGAAAGCATTGGGTAAGCAGTCCACCACCCACTTCACTGCATCTTTAAAATCATTTGTTGCTTTTTCATCTACATGAATACAATAAACATTTTGGGGCATATAAACAGCCCTGAAGAGTCTCTCAAATGTTTCAAAATCCTTATGTACCACCATTACATAAGCCAAAGGAAAATGGACTTCTGCTTTTGACAGGGGAACTGTTATATAGTGACTTTGGAGCAAGTAGTCTTGGCAAGTAAGATTTCCAAATGACAGTTTCAGAACAGTGTCTTGAAAAGAAATCATCTGTCCTCTGATAACTGAATCACAAACTTCAGCAAGGACTGAAGAGTTTGAAACTTTTAGCATCCCCTGGGTTGTTTTTATAAACACATTGTTCATATAAAAAAACACTATTGTCATTGTAAACATAAGCACTGCTAAGAAACTACATTTCTTTGAATTCATTTTTAAAAAATCTCTGTTCTAAACATCCAAAGGCTTAATCTGTTTCCAAAAACAGTCTTCTTCTACTGGTTTTGTAGCTGCAATTTCTTGTTCAGAAAAAGAATAGAAGACTTTCCATTGACTCAGAGAAGTCCTAACAACCCTAAATAAAGTTCACCATGAAAGTGCAGTGACATTACTATGGGCTTGAGATGAAGTTTTGTGGGAAGGAAGCTGGCTGGTGTGCTAAGTGCTAGCCACTGACCGGCAGCTCAGTTATAGCAAAACAGGATGAGTAATTCTTCAGATGAAAAAAGTTCCATAGCTGCAAACTGAGGTGTGGCCTTTTCTAGTTCAGTGAGAAGTGCCCATTCTCACTTTTTAGTGTCAAATGCTAATCACAAGCAAATTCAGTAGAGAAGACTTTGGGATACCGATGGATAAAAATTATCTCCAAGATGTCTATGCTCTTCATTTCTCTGAACCAGCTAAACAAGAGGATCTAGTCTGCAAAGACAACAGCTTCTGCTGTCCAGCCTTTAGGCTTCTTTTCATCTAAAAATAAATTATCAAGAATTCATTTATTGAATTTAGACTTGGCAAAATACCTACAACTTTACTTTATGTCATCACTGATCTTATTCTGGCAATGTGGAACCCCTTTTGTTCTGCCCTGTTCTGAAACCACTTCTGAGAAGGAAGTACCTGAACAAAATTTTTGACACATTGTAATAATGCTCATGCTTTTGGGTTCCTGCACAAAGGCTGGGTGATCATTTATGTTAGAGTCTGTGAAGGGGTTTGGAGGGTTAGAGGTATAATTATATATCATTATGACCTCCTATCCCACCCCTCCATCCCTATCCCCTAACCCAAGAAAGAGGATGGTATAGATTAGATTCAGTGAAAGGTAACAGCTTTAATGGAAACTAGGTGACACAGTAGGCAGATATGAATCATGAAGATTCATCTTCCCAAGTTCATATTTGACCTCAGACACTTTCTGGCTGTGTGATCACGGACAAGTCATTTAACCTGTTTGCATCAATTTCCTCATATGTAAAAATGACCTAGAGAAGGAAATGTAAAGCCACTACAATTATCTCTGCCAAGAAAAATCCCAAATAGGGACATAAAGAGTCAGACATGTCTGAAAAATGACTGAACAAGTACAACAGCTTTGATGTGACTCCTATAAATGACAGAGTTGGTAGCTACATATTATATATATATATATATATAATAATCTGAGGGGAGGGGAGGAAGCCTGCCTAATTCTCATTGACCTGTTGTAGTTCCTGCTACTTAAGTTATACTTGAAAAGTGTTCTTCAAAGTATTCATACTTTACTCCCTAAATTGGAAAGGTAGGGGACTCTAGTTGCATATTATTGCTACTATACTCAATATGTTGGTTGATTTTGCTGAATAATTTTTTGTTTCTTTTTTAATTGTTAAAACAGGCGATGGAAGATTATTTAGAAAATGAAGGAAATACAAAAACAGCCACAAAAATAAATTTTAAGATTTAGAGAAAGGTAACAAAACCCAAAAGGCATCAACAATTTTTTTAAAGGTAAATTTTAAGTAAGTAAGTAATGCATGAAATCTTTCAGGGGGCTTGAGGTAACTTCCTGGCCAATGTTGTAACCATTCTACCTTCCAAAATTACACACACACACACACACACACACACACACACACACACACACACACACCACTTACTGGTGAAGTGGAAAAAATATTAGGCCTAAAATCAGGAAGACCTAAGTTTAAATCTTCACTCAGACAATAGCTGAATGATACAGGCAAGTTATTTATAACATCTGTTGCACAATTTCTCATCTATGGGGATATTAATAACACTTATCAGTTTTTCTGTGAGGATGAAATGAGATGGTATTTAAACAGTATTTAATACAGTGCCTGGCAAATCGGAGATCCTTAATAAATGTTTCCCTTTCTTTCTTCTTTCTTCCTTCAGGTAAAAAGACAAGGGCCAGGGTATGTTTATTGAGGAGTAGGAAGAAATGAGTAATGTAAAGAGAAAGGTCAAAGAGTTGTATAGCACCCTGGAAGGATCTATTGGGAAAGGGGTGACAGGCAGCTATGACCTGGGGAAATGGGTGAAAGTGTAATGATGGGAGGAAAGATGGTAAGAGCAAATATGCCTACTTTAGTTTTATTTGAAGACTCTCACTAGGTCTGTAGCCACTATAGATAGATGATGGGGAATATTAACCCCCACTGTAGAGGAAATATTCATTCCTAAGCATTTTTACATTATTAAAAGCTCCCATATTCAAAAAAGCAATAAATATCCGCGGAATAGTTAATGGAAAACAAAATCAAAGTTTCATCCCATTTGTATTCTTTGTTTTTCAAATCACATTTCAGTCTTGGAAGATTTGTAAAGTTTAATTTACTACATACATTCTAGACTTATTCATTTAAAACACATATACACACATACATGATAAAATAGAGTATTCCACTTTGACTGTACATGTGTGAAAACTTGACCCAGGGCACAAGGCACTCTGCTAAGTTTAGTTTTAGGTTTAGACAGTTTAGGTAAGACATCACTCCAGGGCTGCTAAGGCTGTAAGCCTAAACAACACAAAAATGACTAGAATAAAATATAATATATATGCTAAGTACCTAATAATGGTGCCAACAGAGTGATTTGTGGAGTCTAAGGTGAAGAAAATCTTTATTGCCTCCATTTATTTACCAAGTCCAGTAAAATCTTACTATAAGCTTATGCTCTATTCTTCTTGTAGAGATGTTTTGCTTACAGATTCTATATTGTTACACCCCTATGCACTACTCTAACCTGGTAGCTCCCCTTTGAGCTACTCTTAATGCCCGTCCATTGACGGCACGGCTAGGCCACACTTACTCGTCTTCGGGCACCAACTGGGATCCCATAGAGACAGACCACCAGGAGATAGGGGTGAAGCAAAAGAGAACTTTATTCTGAGATAGCACATATTTATACCCCACTGATGATATGGGGGAAGGGGGAAGTCCTCTAAGAGCCTGGCATAATGTGATTGGCCTGAGAAGAAGGAGGGAGGCGTGCTAGGCTTTGAGAGCACTAAGGAGGGAGGCGTGGTACCTGGAGTCAGACACTGCCTCACGAGGCTATGCCCCACCTCCATATAGGACTCCCCTGCTCCTCAGAACCTCTCATCCCTCAGGTCCTCCCACATGCCTTGAACTGCCTTCCTTGTTTAGGTTTTTTAATCCTTACAACTCCCCCTTTATTATTAATAAGACAGAGTGTTCTCATGTTGACAAATGAGAAGCTCTTCCATAAGCACCTTTAAAGAATTTTTAAAAGAATACATATAAAGCATCCTAGCAAAGTAGGCAAAAACAAAAAAAGCAACAATACAAAAATGGCTACATAGAGCCCATGGGATATAATTAGAAGGGGTTAGGAAAGTAAGTATGTTGGATCCAATCACTAAGTTGGTCCAGCAAGGGTAGTCATCTCTCTGCTATGGCGCTGTTTTGGGTGTCTCCTGGGTCATCTCCTTCTCTTCTTCTTCAACCCCTGTTTTAATAGGGGCAACTCTCCTTGTCCTTCTTTCTGGAATCCAGCGGCCTTCCCATCAGAATCTGCAAGACATAAATATCCCGGCCCTCTCCAAAGTAATAAGGATGGACCTTGCCAACGTCCTTCCTCATCCTTCCAGAGGACCTTTTGAATGTTCTCTAGCACTTGAAGTGCAGTTTTCATGGAGCTTAGTTGTCTGTTCTGACTATAAGATTGTGCCAAATGTATCATTCCTGGAGAGAGGCAAATATCTCTATCTAGGCACAAAAAATTGTAATTATATAAAGTCTTATCCATGTCCACCTGTGTGGGCCATCGGGGGTTCTGTCTTACTCCCCCTTTCTGTTTAACAAGGGTGGCCTTCAGAATATGATGGGCCTGTTCCACCAGGGCCTGACCCTGTGGATTATAGGAAATCCCTGTGACATGCTTAATGGTGAATGTGGTGAGAAGGATGGCCATCTGCTTAGAGGTATAAGCTGGCCCATTGTTGGCCTTCATGGTATTAGGAACTCCGTGAGAGGAGAAACAACTATACAAATGTTTAATGACTGAAGGCGTGTTCTCACAGGAGGCCACTGTGGCCCAAAGGAATCTAGGATAAGTGTCAATACAGACGTGGATGGTCACACAATCCACATGTGTCACATCCATTTGCCACAAATCATTGGTGAATAAACTCCTGGGATTAACTTCTTTACTAGATGGAGGAGAAAGAAACTGAGCACACTGCTTCCCTATCTGTTGGGCTTGTACCCAGGTGAGGCCATAAAGGCTATGTAGAGAATTAGCGGGTAAGTGGAGAAAATCATGGGCACCTTCAGGAGGTGTGGTGACCATGAGAAGGGAACATTGTAAAGCATGGTCTACCACCTCATTGCCAACAAATATGTCTCCTCCACAGCATTGGTGAGAATATACATGCAGCATGTCAATGGGATGTTTCTTAGTCTGTAAAATCAGCTGCAATTCATCAAGAAGGTCAGCAAATGAAGAATTCTGAGGCTGTAGGACTGTATCTTCAATACCTCTGAGCACTTGGACAGCATATAATGATTAGTAATTGCAGAAGTCCCCATGCGGAGTCCCGGGTAAATGATAGGATACTTATGTGGGATCTTTCCTGGGGCTACCACCAGTCCATGTGGAGCAAGAATGCTCATAGTCTCTTTAAGCAAGGCAGACAGAGCTTTCCAGCTGCTCATTGATAACAGTATATCATCCATATAATGCAATATCATGGCATGAAGCCACGTCTTCCTAATTGGCTCTAGTACTTGCACTATGTACACCTGACACAAAGAGGAGCTACAACAAATCCCTTGGGGGAGAACTTTCCATTGGTAGTGCAAATCAGGTCCTACATTGTTTATAGAGGCAATGGTAAAAGCAAATCTTTTCTTATCCTCTGTGTTCAGAGGGATGGAGAAGAAACTATCTTGTATGTCTATTACTGTAACTACGCAGCCAGTGGGTACTAGATTAGAAGATGTCATACCAGTCTGTAGGGCTCCTTTAGGTTCAATAGTAGCATTAACAGCCCTAAGGTCCACTAGCATTATGAATTTTCCAGATTTTCTCTTTTTAATGAATACAAGACTATTCCATGGGCAGGACATTGATCCTATATGTCCAGCCTCCAACTGTTGTTTTATAATTTCACATAAGGTTTGGGTTTTATAAACTGAGAAAGGCCATTGAGGTACCCAAACCAGGGTATTAGATTTCCATGTTAATGATGTGGGCATGATATGAGACAACACCAAACACTCAATGACCCCGATTAAAAATCCTGTGGAGGTTGTATATAGATTGAGGCTCCACAAGCCTTCAATATGTCCCTGTTCCATAGATTGTATCTGAAACTTGCAACCACCAGGGGTTGGAATATCCCCTGTTTGCCTGCAAACTGCCAGGGCAGGTCTTCTGCTGCAATCTCTTTAGATATAGCAGCTGCCAGGGCATCCATTTGAAAGGCACTGGAGCCAACATTCTCACCTCTCTTTATCATTTCTTCCAGGCCAGCCTCCCCATCTATAGTAGGCATGGCCCTCTGGCAGTTAGTAATAGCATTCTCCCCTGTCAATTTCTGCAAAAGGAGGCTGGAGGCTTCTCCTCTACCCACAGACCTCTCAACAGCCACCTGTAGGTGTGCCACAAAATCAGGAAAAGTTTCATCTGGGTCCTGTTTAATCCTAGGCATTGAGGGCTTCTGCTTTCCAGAAGCATGAATTTTGCTAAATGCTCTTTGGGCACATTGAGACACAGCTGCATATACTGCTGCATCATATTGCATTTGATCCTCATTTCTTTTACATTTTTCAGCTTTCTGTATTATTTGTCCTGAACTTGTCTGGGAATCTCCAAAGCCTTCACAAGCAGGCTCAGAGGGAGCAGACGGGAGACATATCTCCTCAGGGAAAGAGGGGGACCAGGGGGAAGGCCATGCCTCAGAGACAGAGGCAACCTTCCCTTTGTTCTCTTTCTCCTCCCTCGTCTTATCATCCTCCTTTACTTCAAGGTCATATGTCTCTCTGTTTATTTTTTCATTACTCATCTTATCCCTGCCCCCTCCTGTTCCTTCATATCTACTTCCTGCTTCTTCCCTACTACCTCTTCTTTCTTTCACGTCACATCCACCTCCTTCATCTTCCTGTTTATTTCCTGATTCTTTTCCACAGTTAACTTCCGCCGGCTCCATTTTATGGGCACGGCTGGTCCCGGTGAGTGCCAGTTTACGATCCTCATTTGTTTTATGACTCTCCTCTGTTTGCACTTCATTATCTACTTTTAATGGATTACGGCTTGTACCTCTTAAAGTGCCCCAAATCACTTGATGCCATTCCGGGATGGCTCCCGGAGTTTCCTTATCATAGGAAGCCATCTCACTACCTACTACCTCCCACTTTTTAAAATCCATTTCCATTTCTACTTGCTTTACTATTCTAGAAGCTTCTTTCCCTGGTACCTTCTGCTCTGGGACCATCACAATAACCTGTCCCATTTTCCTAACTTTCTACTCACTTTAGAGCAGAGTTCTGTCTCTCTTCCCACCTGTAGGCCTGCTGCAAGGTGAGGTCCTAGCCAAAATTGTCCCACGTTGGGCGCCACTTGTTACACCCCTATGGACTACTCTAACCTGGTAGCTCCCCTTTGAGCTACTCTTAATGCCCGTCCATTGACGGCACGGCTAGGCCACACTTACCCGGCTTCGGGCACCAACTGGGATCCCATAGAGACAGACCACCAGGAGATAGGGGTGAAGTGAAAGAGAACTTTATTCTGAGATAGCACATATTTATACCCCACTGATGATATGGGGGAAGGGAGGAAGTCCTCTAGGAACCTGGCATAATGTGATTGGCCTGAGAAGAAGGAGGGAGGTGTGCTAGGCTTTGAGAGCACTAAGGAGGGAGGCGTGGTACCTGGAGTCAGACACTGCCTCAAGGGGCTATGCCCCACCTCCATTTAGGACTCGCATGCGCCTCAGAACCTCTCATCCCTCAGGTCCTCCCACATGCCTTGAACTGCCTTCCTTGTTTAGGTTTTTTAACCCTTACACTATATTAATGAAGAATTACAAATAATGCACAGGAGAGAAAAAATAAATTGAGGAGAAAACATTCACAGTGGTATAGCTTTAGAAATAACCTGATAAATTTGTTTAATGCCTAAACAACAATCTATTTACAATGGGGATTCATGGTTTCATGTTTTTATTCTTTATATATGGGAATGTCCACATTTGATGGTGTTTGTTAAGTTTAAAAAAATGTTTTTTAAAAAATTTAATAGAAGAGAAAACAAATTCTGAAAAGTCTTCACCATACAACAAAGGCTTCAGTGTGAGACCAGTAATGGACTCTGTGTCTGTCCCCTGATTTACATCCCAACTAAGTACAGAAACTCTCATCACCAGAGTTCACTAAGCAAGTAATTAATTGTTTAGGCCAGAATCATTTATTAAAACATCTACTGAGGCTTTTAAAATTTGTGAACAAAATCTGTAGATACCACATCCATAGACCCTCAAAGCCAATCCTAGGCTCTGTTTCTGGGACTCTGGTCTCTGATAGGTGAACTTTCAGATTATCTTTCCTAAAACTAAGCCTATCCTATTCCAAACCATCCTACTTCAACCATTTTTGTTTTCCTTTATGTGTTGTCTTCTCTTCAAAATTTAAGATAATTAAAGTCAGAGACTATCTTGTAGATGCTGTTCTGGTGGTGCTGGCAAATAAATGCCTTTCTTTGATTTAGATAATTGTCTCCCCTGACTTATTATTAATGTAAACACAATGGTGGGGCCTTGTGAGTTATGATGTTAGGAGTATGTTCTCACAGAATACCTTGAATCTAGTTTAAAGGTTCTGTGGAGGACCCAACCATAGACTTTAAATTGGGGGAATAATCCAGAAATGGGGGCACTACATACATTACTTTTTATCACATTGTGGGATAGCCAAACTGACATTCTTGGTATTGCCCATACATGACAACTCCATGTTCCCTCTCTCCATCCTTGCACTGACTCTCACCCACACACTCCCATCTTATTTCTGCCTCTTAGAATCCCTTGTTTCCTTCAAGACTCTATTCAAGCCACTTTCTAGAACAGGGATTCTCAAACTCTTTTCTCTCGTTGACTCCTTTGGTTAGGCCTATGGACCTTTCCTCATAATGTTTTAAAATTCATAAAATTAAATACCTGGGATTACAGGATATTACCAATCATACTAAAGTTTGGGTATCAAAGTATTTCTTAAAGACAAGTGCACAGAGGTTAAGAAACTCTTTTTTCGATGAAGCCTTAAATGAATCACTCATCTGTTAGTACTCTCCACACAAAACAATTTTTCTTCTATTTATTTTGTATGTGTGTATGTGTTTGTGTATATATATATATATATATATATATATATATATATATATATATATCTACACACACAAAATAAATAAAAGACAAATTGTATTATATATATATATATATATATATATACTCATACATATTGTGTGTGTGAGTGTGTCTCTCTCTCTTTGTGTGTATATATATATATATATATATATACACACACACACACACACACACACACACACACACACACACACCTAAGAAAAGGAATGATTTGACTTTTGTCTTTGTACCCACTGCCTGACATATAGCAGAAGTTTAATAAATTGCTTGTGAATAATTTCCCTTCTCTTCACAAATAATCCTAATTCAGAAGCCTCCTAATTATAGATATTGAGCTAATATGGATTAATTTTAATCTTATCTTGCCTGGAATTAAGGTCTCCTCAGCACTTTCCAGACTTATCCATACCTTCCATGTCATGATGCTTGTAATCCAATGATTATCTTCAAGCCCTTCCCATAGGAACCTTGAACTATACCCCTGGATGCTTAACTTTTCTAGGTTAGTTTTTTGCCTCATCTTGCCCAGAACCTGGCCTCTGTGCCTCTTCTCAACTACCTTCTCAGCAGTTCATGTAACTGCTTATTCTTCCTCCTTACCACCATGCCTTTATGTATTTACTTCCTTCATTAAAATGTAGAAGATAAGGACTATCTTGTTTGCTTGTATTTGTAAATCTTCAGCACTTAGTACAGTGCAATGTTTAATAATTGCTCTACCTATCTATCTATCTATCTGTCATCTTCACATGAGTATAAAGTTGATACTCCTAAAACATACATCTGCTCTTATTCTGTCACTCCCCTTCAATGATTCTTTCTTGTCTCTAGGATCAAGTACAGATTTCTCTGTCTGGCATATAGTCTTTCACAATATGGTTTCAGCCTACTTTTCCGGGCTTCATGCCTCCCCTTGACACACTTTATGGTCAAATCATTGATCTACTTGCTCTTCTTTATGTATGACATTCCATAAGTGATCTCTTAGTCTTTGTATAAGCCATTTTCCATAACTGGAATATACTTCATTCGTATTTCTATCTAATGAAATCTCTTCAAGGATTAACTCAGGTCCTATTTCTAATAGGGTCTATCTTGATCTCTTCAATTACTAGTAGTCTACCTCCAAAAGCTATTTTTCTATGTGCAGTTTGGCTTTTGACTTCATCAATCAATTGAAATTACTCTCTCCAAAGTTAATAATAACCTTGTTTGTTACATCTAATGGGCTTTTAAAATTTCTTATCTTTTATAACTTCTCTGTAGCCTTTGACATCATTTCTCACCTTCTTTTTTTTTTTTTTTTTGGATACTCTCTAGACTTTCATGACTCTGTTTCCCTCCTGGTTTTCATCCAACTCATCTGATTATTCCTTCTCAATTTCCTATGAAAATGATTGCTCTTTAAACAGTTCATGCTTGTTTATGGGTCTTTATCAAGGCTCTGTCTTGGGCCTTTTATTCATCTATATTATTTCATTCAGTGATCTTATCAATTTTCATGTATTCAATTATCATTTTTATGCAGCCCTAACCTCTCTTATGATCTCCAGTCTTTCATCTTCAACTACTTATTGGGCATCTTGCACTCAAATTTGGGGCTAGTAGTCAATCAATTAGTCAATAAGTATTTATTAAGTAGCTATTATTTGCCAGACACTGTGCTAAGTACTGGGCATAAAAAAAAAAAAAAAAGACAAAGACAATAGCTGCTTTAAAGGAGTTCACAATCTAATGAGGGAAGACATCTTAAAAAATAACTAGGCAAGATGATATACATATATGAAATTAATTGGAGAAACCCAAAGTAGGGAAGGTACTAGATTTAGGGGGATCAAGAAAGAGTTCTTGAAGATGAGATTTTAGCTGGGACATGAAGGAAATCATGGTAACCTTCTTTTTATATTACTTCATTTGAAATTCTTGACCATTCATTCTTCTCAGTTAATATTTTTAAAAATTGGAGCAGCTAGGTGGCACAGTGGATAGAGCACCAGTCCTGAATTCAGGAGGACCGGAGTTCAAATCTGGTCTCAGATACTTAACACTTCTAGCTGTGTGACCCTGAGCAAGTCACTTAACCCCAGCCTCAGGGAAAAAAAAATATTTTAAAAAATTATTATTATTTTAGCTAGTTCTACAATGTATTTCTTTGGTATTTTCATATCATACTAAATCTCTAAATTAAAAAATAAATCATATCTTTCCATTTATTTTTCTTCCTTTATTTCTACTAAAAATGATTCATAGTTGTGTGCCTATAATTACTGTATTTTATATATTATAAATGCTGCATAATATACTATATTTTAAGTATATTCATAAATATTTTACACATTCTGTAGCTATTTTGGATAGAAATTTTTTCTATCATTCTTTGCTTGATATTGTTGGTAATATACAGAAATCCTGAAAATTTTTGTGCATTTAATTTGTATAGTGATACTTTATTGAATTTAATATTTCAATTAATTTTTTAGTTGAATCTCTAAATAAACCATCAAATCATCTTTAAAAGTAATAATTTTACTTTTTGCCTATGCTTATTTCTGCAATTTGTATAAGTACATATACACATGTGTATATATGTATGTAGTGAGAATGGACATCCTTATTTTATTATTATTATTATTAGGAAGATCTCTACCACTTCTCCATCCCAAATAATGTTAGCTTGTGGTCTTCTAGATACACTATCATGTTGGAAATAAGAAAAGGTACATTTATTCTTTTTATATTTTAAAAATAGAAATAGTTGTTATAAATTTATTAGAATTTTCTATATCTTTATAGAATAATATTATAATTATTTTATTATTATTACAGCATATCATGTTTATATTTTCTTAATGTTGAAATTGCCTTTCATTTCTGTTAAAAAATTTAGCCTATTTATGATACATAATTTTAAATGTTTCTATAATTTTTTTGCTAAAGATTTATTCATTGCATTTCTTTCTCTGCTTTACCTCTCCCATGTCTAAATATCAGGATCGTATTTGTCTCATAGAAGGAATTTATTAGGATAATTTTTTTTCTCTTTTTTTTCAAATAATTGATGTAATATTGGAATTCAATGATTTTTTTGATTGTTTGGAAGAATTCATATGTAAATCCATCTATTTCTATCTCCCCTACCTTTTTAAAAATAGATTCATTTTTAGCTGGTTCCAGTTTTTTTTCCTAGAATTGGATTGTTGAAATTCTGCATCTGTTAGTCTAGCAAATTTCTTATATTCATTCATTTTACTGAAAAGTTATAAGATTGTTAATTTTTTTGCATATGATTGAGTTGTTACTATTCCTTTAATTTCTTTTCCAACTATGTAAATTCTTCATTTTTTTTTCATTTGTGTGATCATGGTTTTCAGAGAATCCAGTGTTTTCTCTTCTCATCTTTTTTAGCTCAGTTTACTTTGTTTTTTTAGTTTTTATAAAAAGATATTTACTTTTAAAATGTAGCAAGAATTTTCATTTTTCTTCCCAGGTTATTTTTACCTTCTGAATCCAATTCTTCCTGTGCAACAACAACAACAACAAAATTCAGTTCCGCACACATATATTGTATCTAGGATATACTATAACATATTTAGCATGTATGAGAATGCCTGCCATCTAGGGGAGGAGGTGGAGAGAAGGAGGGGAAAATTCAGAACAGAAGGGAGTGCAAGGGATAATGTTGTAAAAAATTAACCATGCATATGTACTGTCAAAAAAAATTAAAAATAAATAAATTGAAATAAATTAAAATTTAAAAAATTTAATGTAGCAAGAACAGAAGTACAAAAATATCTTCCTCAAATGGGGCATATTGTACCTTATATAATTTTGATCTAAGAAGATTGAATTATGAGTAATAGGTGGAATCTAGAAAGAATTAGGTTTTGTTTCCATATGTGGAAAAATTTTCAAATAATTAGAAATATTCAAAAGCTGAATGGGGTTTCTCAAGAATTGAGTCCTTTTCATCAGAGATTTTTAAGTGGAGGCTAGATGACTTTTGGTTAGAAATGATGTCAAGGAGATTCCTATTCAGTTATGTAGATGATCTCAGTAACCCCTTACAATGATGAAATCTTGTGAAGTGTCCTTCTCAAGGCCATATGACTAATTTGTAATCTATTGGTGCAAGAATTCAGGTCAAGACTAGAATTCACATGTCCAGACTTTCAGGAACCTTTTTGATTCCTGAAAACACTATCTTGCCCCCTTCCTTCTTTTATTCTGTCATAAACAGCAAGAAAAAAATGTCTTAAGTGATTTTGTAGATTTGACTCACTTCACACTTGAAAGTCAAATTAAATAAACTTTGAGATTCATTTAATTGTATAGGGCTTGTTCTCACATTCAACTTGTACACTTGCACACCTTCAAGTTAAATATAATATTTGTACTTTTCAAAGAGGCTGATCAAATATTTGAACTTTGAAAAAAGAGGCTGATAGCATTTATTCAGGCTAAGCTTATCAGGACTGAGTAAATATATCTAAAGGAAAATGTATTTCTGAGAGTTTCTTACAAAGGCCACAAAAGTCATTAAAAATGCACATTAAGGACCTTAAATTCAAATAAAATTTCTTGACTATTCTCTAAAACCTTAATTATCTCCTAGAAATATAATAACCTAGCCAGCTGGATCTACTATCTGAATCTAAGAATTCATAATCTCCTTTCCTTCTCTTATATAGAAAGCCAAATGAAATAATAATTGGCTACATTGCCATTCCTGATTTCTCTAAAATATCCCTCTCTTCTTTAATTTGCCTGGATTTCTTTATAGACAAATTCTTTAATTTTTTCCAAAAGGAAAGGGGAACAGAATAGTGCTTTTTTGAATAATGCTATGGGAATATTTGAGTCTTTATCTGACTCCTGTAAGTATGAGGTTGTTTTCCTTCATACTTAAAAAGGAACAAAATTATTACTCTGTTGAGGTTAATGTACAGTGTGTCTGACTGTATTTGACCAGGCCTTTATAAGCTCAGAAAGCTATACCACAGACTGAGCACAAAAAAGCCCAGATGATCATTTAAGAAGATGTTTGTAAATTTGTACATCTTACATTTCTTTTGAAATGCAATTCTGCTTTGCTCGTAGAAATAGTGCCTTTTTTTGATGTAGACACTGGTCAGCCCTTTTGCCTGTGTCTTCCATGTTTCACAATCAACACTAATGTTCTTCAGAGAGACCTATAGAGTATCCTTGTATTGTTTCTTCTTATCTCTGTATAAGACCTTACTTTGTGTGAATTCTCCATAAAAAAGTCTTTTAGAAAAATGTATTTGCCATTCAAACAATATCCATTAGAGCTGTACTCTCTGCGGTAGAGTTGGAATACTTGACAGTTCATCTGGAGAAGACAATTTAAATGAAAGCAATTCAATTTCCTGGCATGGCACTAATATTTTGTTCAGGTTTCACGGGCATATAACAATAAGGTCAGCACAATATTGTTGTAGACTTTCAGTATAGAACACTGTACAGTATATAGTGCTGAAACTGTTAAGTACTGAACTTGGGTTCTGCAACTGATCCTGAACTTAAAGAATCTGCTAAAGCAGTTGGAACCAGAATGATGACGGATATAGTCACAAGCAAAAAAAACTGACATGACTCAAGGGAAACTAGTTCAGTGATGAAATAGAAATAATAATAAAATGTTGAGGTTTTTATTTCACAAGATTACACTGCATTTACATTATTTCATTTGATCCTCATCCTGTGTAATATATAATAACTTTCTAATAGATGAGAAAACTAAGAAGTCAGATTAATTTATTTATCCCTGGTCACATTAAGTGGCAGAGCTAGGTTTAGAATGTTTTTTTAATAATCACTAGTCTAATCTCTTTCCATAACATTGCACTACCTTAATGTCTAATTTAAAAAGCAAGCCTACAAAGATATTGATGAATAGTGGATAACTTACATTCTTCTAAATAGATACTATTAAGAAAATGATAATTCATCTTTTGTTTTTGTTTTTGGCATGACTCTATTCTCCTGATGCTCTGGACATTTTTGTATGAAGCCTAAAACATGTTTCCTCTATGTTATTTTACCTTAGCAGGATCATAATTTTTTTTTTCAAAAATCAATCAACTCCTTGTGCCTTCAGTCACGTTGAGTGGACAAAGAGCTGATCATGACATAGTCTAAGGACAGAAGTCTGAAAAAACTTTGCCAGGATTCTTTAGGTCTCCTTTTGAGTCAATTAGAAACCTAAAGGGATGTCCTGGAACAGATTCCAAATTTCTGGAGCTGTCTATGATGGTTTAGAAGTTCCAGATTTGAGTTGAGCTCTCTTGGTATCTTTTTTCTCTGCACAAATATTGTTGCTTAGGTGCCAGACCAAATATGAATTAAATATGTTGGTTGAAACATCCTGAGGGAAAAGAAAGGCCTATGCTATTATGCCACCTTCAGGCCAGAGAATGAAGATGCCCAAACAAGGAAAATTATTGAAACTGGACAGTTAGATGTCAACATTATTTAGTTATGTAAAACTAGATGAGGAACAGGCTAGGAGTCATGAAACATGAAATCTAATCTACCTCTAATGAGCTGTCTGGGAAAAAATCCTTTCATTTTCTTGGGCTTTGGCTTCTCCTTTCTTTCTGCTGATTATCTGCATTTTATGCTATATATAACTTATTTGCAGTTTTTTGTTTCCATGTTGTCTCTCCCATCAGACACTGAACTTCTTGAGAACAGCCTGTCTGTAGTCTTCCATATATATATATATATATATATATATATATATATATATATATATATATATATATATATATATTCCCAATAAATGTTTATTTACTGACTCTATCTGTTAAAGGAATTAATTTTCCTATCCAAGAAAGCTGTGTGAAAATAAAAATAAGATAATAAAAAAGGAAAGGACTTTGAAAGTAAAAGCTTAATACAATAGAAAGTACAAGTATTGCATTTTTAAATTTTAATAGCTTTTCTGTGATATTAACTGACAGCTACTTTACAATAATCCTTTGTTGCTATAGCAATCTCCTGATAATATGGCACATGTTCTGTAATGGTTGTCTTTAAAATTGATGACAAAAATTTCCACCCACAGTTCTCTAAGAGGCTTAGCTGTTCATAAAATTTCACCCTAAGGCCAAAAGTAACTTTTTTTCTTTTAGAATACTGAATCTTTGGAACTGCTTTAAATGATTTATTGAATTAGTTTGATTGGGTGTAGAGTTAAGAAAACATACACACTCACACACAAACATGTCCATATACATGCATATACATCTATTAGCCAAAATCTGAATAACAAATATTAAATCTGCTTCTTATGAGACAGAGGTCTTGTTCCCTCTAAATAACATGCCATCTCCTATCTCTGTGCTGTGCACAGGATAAAACTCTGTATCACAGAATGCCTAACACCCTTCAAGGCTCAGTTTACGGGCCACCTACTAAATTACTATTTTCTTGTAATCCTTATTCTCAGTTTTTGTTTTGTATTTACAAAATCTGTGTTCACTTTCTCCTCTCTAACAAAATGTTAACTCCCTGATGTTACGGGAGCCACCTGCTAATGGCTGCTGGGGAATCTAAATCTGACCAGCAGGACAGATCCCTTCATGTGAGAGGATGATAACAATATTAGGAGACTGAGAGGCAGTTAAATTCTCTGATCTCTCTCCTCTTCCCTCTTGCCTCCAATTTATTTCATTACCCAATTCACAAGTAACATCTGCATCAGTAAAGGCTGATTTGCAATTCCTTCAAATGTGTTATATTCACTGGTATGGGAGCCCTTAGAGAATTGACCTGCCTCTTCACACTTAGGCATGGCCCTTAATAATTGAGGACAAGCATTTTTGCTTTTGTTTTTGCATGATCAGTACTTAGCACATGCAGGCATTTGATAAATGTTTGTGGAAAGAATGAAATGTCACATTTGAATCGCCATGATCATAGACTATATTAGCAAATACATAATGACATTTAGTTAAATAAAGCAGCAAACTTGCAGGTCAAAATGATTAGGAATGATCATATAGGAAATCCAAATGATATTGAGTGAAAGCTTCTTAAAACAAAGAAAATTATATACCAATTTCATTAATGAATATGGATGCAAAAATCCTAAATAAAATGCTAGCTAAAAGATTATAGCAATGTATTGCAAAGATTCCACATTATGATCAAATGGAATTTATATCAGGAATGCAAGGATGGTTTAACATAAGGAAAACTATTAACATAATTTGTAAAGGGCTGAAACTTGAGTTAATGTACTGAGGTTGGACAATCAAGCACTTGAGGCTAATTACCGATTGGACAATACTATATAAGAATATGCTTGGAAAATAGCCCTTCCCACTATCCTGTGCTGACCCAATTGTTTGGTGTATACAGAGAATTGTAGGAGGGACTAGGACGTGGAGTGAGACTAGCCAGGGTCACTCTGAGCGGGAGATGAAGAGGTGAGGTCATGGAGATCCTATGGTCTATTTCCCTTGACTTCTACCACTAAAGACCAAGAATAAAAGCTTTTGCTTATCCTGACTCTGGCTGATTGTAAGGTATCCAGGGTGTTAATGTGGTCATCACATTGATTATATCAATGATTTTTAGAACTCATATAACTATCTTAGTTGATGCAGAAAAAAACTTTCTTAGATAAATATTTCACATACATAAAGAATTTTGTAAAATCTATCAGAATATGTCATTCCCCAATTGATAAATGGTCAGAGAATATGAACATACAGTTTTTCAATGAGAAAATCAAAACAATTTATAATCCTATGAAAAAATGCTATAAATAATTATTGATTAGGAAAATTAAAATTAAAACAAACTTGAGACATCATTTTATATCTATCAGATTGGCTAAAATGATGGAGGGGAAAGTGACAAAATGTTAGAGGGAATGTGGAAAATTTGGGTTACTAATTTATTGTTGTTGGAACTGTGAACTGATCCAAACATTTTAGAGAGAAATATGGAATTAAGCCCAAAGAGTTATTAAACTACCTATACTCTTTGACCCAGTAATATCACTACAAGATCTACTTCCAAAAATGATTAGGGGAAAAGGAAAAGAACTTATATGTTATAAAATAGTTACAGCAACTCTTTTTGTAGTGACAAAGAACTACAAATTACAGGGATACCCATCAATATTTATTCTTCTTGTGCTCCTTGAAATTTGTATAGAAATGATGTTTGTGCAGTGTATTTAATACATTGGAACAAACTATCTTATTTTTGGCTCTCTATCATTTGTGACATTCCTTGTATCAAAATGCTTATTTAGAAATTCTCAGGTCTGAGAGAGAGAACTCCTCTCATGTGGTAGGAGAAATATTTACCAAATTCCTCTGCTACACTATCTAGAAATGTTCCTTTCCTTTTTTAGGCCATCCTTGAGATTTATTTGCTCCTGTATATTGTTGAATTAAGTTTGACTTAAATAGAGAGTAATAAATATTAATCTTTAGCTTCTTAGTCTTCTTATGAAATACAGAAAAGTCTCACTTGGTTCATCTGTTTGTTAGTCAGGGGCATTGAAAACTAGGGCTAAATAATGAAACAGTAAATTACTTTTCTACCTTTTATATGAATTTTTTAGTTATTTTAAGAAGAAAAATATCTATGGCTAGGTGTAAACTTTCAAAATTTCCTGAACTAGTTTCATAAGATACACAAAGTTATTGCATTATATTTTTCTTTGCATTATATTTTGTGCTAAGGAAGGAGACTTAAATCTTATCAAATAGGGAAAACCATCAACCCCACTTTCTATGCAATCAGTTACACATATGTCTTTATTTTGCTTGGGTAAATTCATTATACAATCTTATTTCAATAACAATTCTTCCTTCTATCAAAAGATCAGAGAAGAACAAATGTCCTATTTTTCAAAATGGAGAACAGTCTGCAAACAATATAGACCAGAATCTACTTTGATTC
Source organism: Sminthopsis crassicaudata (assembly GCF_048593235.1). Taxonomy (NCBI): domain Eukaryota; kingdom Metazoa; phylum Chordata; class Mammalia; order Dasyuromorphia; family Dasyuridae; genus Sminthopsis; species Sminthopsis crassicaudata. The sequence goes on along the minus strand of NC_133617.1, from coordinate 172,423,524 downwards.
TGGGAAAATTTTTAAATAGATCAATTTTTTTCAAAAATGTGAAAGATGAGACTATAAACCCCTAAATATTTTAAGTTTTAGGGACACAAATATATAAAAAATGATAATTTGTGATAAAAAGTGACAAACTTTGATGAATATAAATTGTGCTAGGGAAAGATCAAGAACATATTTTGTTGTTGTTTAGTTGTTTCATTCTTATATGACTCTTTGTGACCTGATTTGGGATTTTCTTGACAAAGGTACTGTAGTGGTTTCCCATTTCCTTCTCTAGCTCATTTTACAGAGGAGGAAATTGAGAAAAATAGGGTTAAGTGATGTGCCCAAAATCACATAGCTGGTTCATATTTAAACTCAGGTCTTCTTGACTTTAGCAATGGAAAAAAATATACATAATTTTGTTGTACATTTGAAAGAAAACAAGTTGTACATAGTAGATTTATAGTTTCATGTACAATCATCTTTTTTATTGTACTATGTTAAAAGAATGCTAGTTTTATTACATAAATTGAAAAAAATAAGCTAATACAGGCTCAGAGACCTTTGAGGTTCCCCAAGACTCTTTGATTGTTTTAATGACTGTAGAGGACTGCAGATATTGGGCAACTCTGGAGAAGTATACTTGAAACAAGGTGTTAACTCAATGGAATTGATGAGATGATGGTTCTCTAGCTCACACATACTCAGTATATTGTAATGATGAAATTGTAATAGGGTTTTTAAACTGGGGACAAAGTCAGACTCAGAGGGAGACTGGTTGAGGCTGTCAGACTGTCAGACTGCTGGAGGAGACTGGGTCAGACTGAGACTGCCTCAGACTATGACAGACACAGACTGTGTAAGAGACAGTAAAGACTTTGGACTCTATTCTTGTCCATTCTCATAGTGTCTATTCTGTTGAGACCAAGGCCCTTTTGGAGGACCTCCGGAAAACTAGCCCGGACAGTAAAATGACAATTTTCATAATAATACTGAGATATTTCCAAAATGGTAAATAATAATAGATATAACATGCATAAACAAGAGCTCTTTGGGGAGTGGGGTCCTCTGTAATTTTTAAGAATATAAAGAGGTCTTGAAGTCAACAGGTTTGAGATTTTTGGGATGGGGAGCTGGGTAGGTGTTTCAAGGATTAATTTTGGAAGTGGAATAGAAACAGGAAACCAGGATGGAGGTCCAGGTCAGGATAAACAAGATTTCACAGAGTTAGTGCTTAATTAAAGCTTATTCAATTCAGTTGAATTACCAAGTCCAAAAAAATAGTCATTAAAGTAAATATCAACTTGGAAAATTTCTAGTAGCCTGTCCTAAGGACATTTGCTTTTAAAAATTATTTGAATGATACTATAGATGTGATGCCTATGAAATTTGCAGATAGAACCATGCAGAGATAGGTGATGGTTTCAAGGTCTGAAACATTTTTGACAGGATGGAATACTTTACTAAATCAACTAGGATGAATTTGAATAGAAAAATAAAGTTTTATGCTTATATTAATCAGTTACATAAGCACAATATGGAAGAGATATGGCTAGAAAGTAGATTTTGTGGTCTTAAAGGACTTTAAGGTCAATATGAGTTAATAGCTTGAGATAAATTATATATATATATATACATACATACATACATACATCTATGTATATACAAATATATACATATGTGCATATATGTGTATTCAATCTTAGGCCATATTATCAAAGAGTTTTCTGCTCGCCCCTAATCAGACTGCATTTGAAATGTTGGCCTTAGTTTTATTATCACATTTTCAAAAGATTCAGATGGTTGAAGACAAAGCATGAGATATGCTAAGCTAATGTTAACTTTGAAGAAGTTATGAGAAATTGTCTGACCAAAATGAAACTTTGCTTTCTCTAGGCAGAACAAACAACTATTCATTTTGTTTGTATCCACATCTTGTTAAAATGTTACTTGTCTTCCAACTATTCCAACCACAATTTGGTCACTTTTCCCCACTGATCCAAATCTGAATGTGCTTGTTTTGTTTGTTTGTTTTTGTCAATCTACTGTAGAAGAGAAAAAAAAAAAAAAGGTTAGCTCTTATTCATTTTAGTAAATGAATTCTTTGTAGGAGTAAAACTGTTCCTCCACTGACTTTGCTTGTAACACATAAAAATATCTTGACCATGCAGAGTGAAGTTTATTTTTTCTCAAGATTGAACAGGATCAGGGATGGGCTTATTTATGGTTTAGACTATGAGCTCCTTTGAAAGCTGAACTGTCCTTTAATTTTCATTGTATCCATTGTACTTAACAAAATGCCTGGCACATAGTAGAAGTTTTATAAATATTCATTGTTTGAGATTGACTAGGTCTTTTGTGTACTCTGCATTTTCTAGGTAAAAGAGTGTTCTATATCTACTTACTATGCTTTAGTACCTTCATTATTAGTGTAAGAACTTTTTATCCAAATCTGTGTAGCTTTAGGCATAACTATATTTTGTGGTTCACAGGACAATCTGACTGAAGGTAAAATAAACCAAAAGAAGTGATTTTTGAGAAGTCTTTATGTAAACATTTAGTAATCACAATTATTTTACTAACCTCCAATCACAAAGTGATCCAATAATAGAAAGTGTTCAACCCTCATTCAATGACAGATAAAACAAACTGCAAGATTACGGTAAAGTAGATGATCTCATCCAGTTATAACAATTACTTGCTATCTTTGGATAAAAGACCATGCAATTTTGTTTAAAATGGCTTCTCTCAAAATTATAAAAATATTTAGTCATTTCCCCTTATTTCATATCGTGTAACAGGGAATGTTTTCTTTTTAATAAATCCTGCCAGTTGCATTTCAAATATTCCTCTTTACTTCATTAACTGATCCCCCTCTTTCATTACCCCTCTATTTCCTGTGAAATGTTTTATTTACTTATCATAAGATGCCACAGAGTGCTGCTAATTAGGTATATATATTCTAAGCAGTTATGAAAGGATATGAAAAGTATGAGAAATGAATATTTCTCTTTTATATTTGATAGCTAATTAGCTATTGAATCACTAAAGGTTTTTTGTATTTCCTCATCCAGAAATCAACTAGTGGGGGAAATATGTTTTAGAGATCTAATCAGACAGGGGAAATGTTGATTCTCTCTTTTGTCAGACAGGTGATATGGAAATTAAAGTCTTTTAGACAAAGATTTGGATGACCTAAGCACAAACTCTAAGACCCTTATTTTAATATAGCCTACCTCCCATTGTGTTAACCAATCAGAGTTGTTTGGCACCCCCCAGAACACCTACTCAATTTTTTTGACCTGGCCAATGTTGGAATTTATTTTATGTAACTCTGCAAACTTGTTGTTTAAGCGTTGATTTTTGATTTTTAGTTTGCAATATTCATTTTTTTTAAATGAAATTTTGAGTTTTAACTTTTTTCTTCCTCTTCTCCTTCCCCAAGATGGCAAGCAATCTGATAAAGGTTATACATGTGCAATCACACAAGCATATTTCCAAAATAGTCATGTAAAAGAAGAAACCAAACAAAAGGGAAAAACACAAAAAACAAAAGAGTGAAAATAGTATACTTAAATCTGCATTCATACTCCATAATTGTTTCTCTGAATGTGGGTGGCATTTTCCATCATGATCCTTTTGGAATTGTCTTGAAGCATTTTATTTCTGAGAAGAGCTAAGTCAATCATAGTTGATTATTGTACAATGTTCTCCTGATTCTACACACTTCAACATCAGGTCATGTAAGACTTTCCATCAATCTATTATGTATGTAGGACACTATGGTAGCTCTAAGAATAAAAAGACACATCCCCACAAAAAAAAGAAGGAACCCTCCCCCCTTAAGAGGGCCCTTGTCCTTTTAGAGATCACACTATATTGAGGGAAAGCAATATATAAATAGATAAGTAAACACAAAATACATACAACCTTATTTGCTCTGCTTGGCATTCACATCCCTTCATAACTTAATCTCTTTCTACCTTTTTCAGTCTTTTTACACTTAACTCACCAAATATTCTTTGAACCAGTCACTGGCCTCCTGGCTATTCCATGAACAAGATATTCTTTTGGTCTCTGGGCATTTTCTCTGTATGATCCCCATACTTTATATGCTCTCTCTCCTCCACTTTTTTCTCATCTCTCTCATTTCTTTAAAGTCTCTAAAATCCTATTTTTTACTGGAAGCCATCCCCACCCCTCTTAATTATTGTACCTTCCTTCTGTTACTTATTTCCTAATTACCCTGTATATAGCTTGCTTTGTATATATTTGGATATTGTCTTCCCCATTAAAGTGCAAGCTTATTGAGGGCCAGTCCTGTCTTTTACCTCTTTTTGTATCCCCATAACTTAATACAGTGCCTGGCAGATGCTTAATAAATTTTCATTAGTTGATTATTTCAAGGGGGAAGACACTAGAAAGGGGGAATCTACAGGCTGGGGTCACAGAGGGAAAGGACATATTCAGAACTCTATTTTAAGATTTTTATTTATGCACTTTGAAGGGAAGGATGTGTTTCACCTTTGTCTCAATCTATGTTGATTGAGTGATTGATGTAGTGTAATAACTTCATTTTATAGATGAAGAAACTGAGGTCTAAATAGGTTAAGTGACTTTCTCAAATTAGCAAGATTGGCATCTCTGATTACAGGGCCAATACAGGATGAAGCTGAACTCATCCCTTGTTGTGCCATGCTGTTTATGGGCTATAGCTGAACCAATAAAGACCTGATAAGATTAGCAAAAGAGAAGATGAAAAGAGAGAAGAGGACATGGCTATGGAGGACATCCATGTAGAGGGTGTAGGACAAAGATAAAAATCCACCAAAAGCTCATGGGATCATAGATTTAAGTCTGAAGACAGTGGGGTCATGAAAACTCAGAGAACATTTGGAAGTAAGAGGGTGTTCAGCAATGTCAAATTCTGTGGGGAAATTGATACAATCCCCCACCACCAAATTTATCAATTAATAGATAATTAATTAATAAACAAACATTTGTTAAGTGCCTAATAAATGCTAGGCATTGTGCTAAGTGATGATGATATAAAAAGAGGCAAAAGACAGTCCCTGTCCACAAGGAGCCTTCAATCTAATGTGAGAGACACCATGCAAATAAATATATCCCTCCTCTCCCCACCCCCTCAAAAAAGAGATATGAATAACTTGGAGAGAACATTTTTATTAAGTATGGAGGTTGGATGGCAGACTGACTGTAAGGGTTTGAGAAGTGAATGAGAGAAGTGTAGATAATTTTTTTCTAGGAATTTCACTATGAAGGAGAGGACAGATGGAGTGGTCAAAAGGGATGGGAAAAAAAAAAAAAAAGGAATAAGCATTTATATAGCACCTAGAATATTCCAGGCATGCATGCTTTACAAATACTATCTCATTTAATTTTCACCACAAGGTAGATGCAGCAAGATAGTAGCTATTATTATCCCCATTTTACAATTGAGAAAACTTATGCAAATGTGGCTTAAGTGATTTGCCAGAATAAGTGTTAGAGGCTGTATTCCAACACAGATTGTTCTGACTCCAAACCCAGTGCTCTGTGCACTGCTTCACCATTCTTTATCTGTAACTAAATAAGATGAACCTTTCCAGACTTACCTAGTGGGGCTTTTAGAACAACAGATAGCTATTCAGGGGACTCAGAACAGTCTTTTCCCCATTTCCAAGATGTACTGCTTTTGAACTTAGGACTTCATCTTATTGCTACTACTTTACATACCTTCTCCCCATTTTCAGCTTCCTTTTCTGTGATGTCTTTTTCTTACATTGTAAACTTCTTGAGGATGGGACTCTTTCCTTTCCCTTATATTTTTATTCCCAGATCTTAGAACAGTAACTGGATTACTGTAGTACAGTAGTACTTAATAAATGTTTATTGACTTACTGACTTGGCCACTTTTAGCTCAGTAGGACCTATCAAATTATTATTTTGTTAAAATTCTACTCTGATACTTCATTTGACATGAAAGTGATGAACACGTGACATATAGTCCACAACTTTTGACAGGTCAGATTAGAATTTTAGCAAAATAATAATAACAGCTCAACTACTTTAATATTTAATCATTCACAAAGTGATTTACACAAAGGGCCTGTGTTTTGCATAGGGCCTGTGAAGCCAATGGTCACATTATTATTTTTCCCATTTTACACATGAGGAAATGGATACATTCTTATTGGTTCCAGAAATAGAACCAATTCCAATTTCAAGAACAATTTCCTAGTACTCAGAGCTAACCAACAATGAAACTTGCTGCCTCAAGATGGTGTTATTTATTCAAGAACTATTCAAACAGAGGTATTCAACAGAATGGAAGCTGCTTGAGGGAGCTTTCTTCTTTATACCCACTCCCAACTAGTCTCCACCCAGTGATAATCATATTTCATTCTTTTGGCCATCTTTTCACAAGTCGTCCAGTCACAGCACATGTACTAACACACTGGTGGTTCTGAAAACATAATCAGATTAACTTTTTCATTGTTCCTGAAAAGGGCTTGTCAATCTATTGCCTATTCATTGTTCCTATAATTTCTAAAACTTTCCAGCCATCCTCTTTTACATGTGCTATCTCTCCTGATTATTATAGGTTCTTTCTGGGTAAGAATTTTTCACTTTTGCATCTGTATCCCTAGGACTTAGCACAATACTTGGCAAATAATAATTTCTTAATAAAGAGCAGCTAGGTAGCATAGTGGATAGAGTGCTAGACCTGGAGTCAAGAAGACTTAAGTTTAAAATCTATCTTCAGACACTTACTAGCCATGTGACCCTAGGCAAGTCACCTAAATCTATTTTCTCAACTGTAACAGGACATGGAGATGGAGAAGGAAATGGCAAACCATTCCAGTACCTTTGCCAAGAAAATTCTAAATGGGGTCATGAAAAGTCAGTCACAGTTCATACAACTCAACAACAAGAAAAACTTATTTATCATTTGTTCTTTCATGGAGAACTGGAAAGGATCTTAGAAGTCATGCAGCTCACCACTCCTTTTATAGATGAGGAGCTGAAATCCAAGGATATTAGATGGCTAGCTAGAAGTTAATGAGATCAAAAGCAAGATTCAAATTCAATTCTCTAACTCCAGAGTTGTTACTCTTTGATGTATCTAGGAAGAAAAATAAATACATTATTTCTAGCTGTAAGATTCTATGATTCAATGAATGTTATAAAATGATAATAGTTCATATATAGTACATTAAGATTTACAAAGCCCTTTTATAAATATTATCTTGTTTGATCTTCAACTTTGTGAGATTGTATGTCCTAATATCTCTATTTTACAGAAGAGGAGACTGAGGCTGAAAGAGGTTAAGTGGACGTGCCCAGAGACATACAGATAGTGCTAAGTGTCCAAAGCAGGGTTTAAAACTCATATCTTCCTAACTCTTAAATTCAGTGCTCAATCCATTGTATCTCCTAATTACAATTTTCTTTTCTTTTTTTTAAATTTTATTTATAAATTTTTTACAGTATATATGCATGAGTAATTTTTTTATAACATTATCCCTTGTATTCATTTTTCCAAATTATCCCCTCCCTTCCTCTACTCCCTCCCCTAGATGACAGACAATCCCATACATTTTACATGTATTACAATATAACCTGGATACTATATATGTGTGTAAATACCATTTTCTTGTTGCACATTAAGTATTAGATTCCGAAGGTATAAGTAACCTGGGTAGATAGACAGTAGTGCTAACAATTCACTTCCCAGTGTTCCTTCTCTGGGTGTAGTTGTTTCTGTCCATCATTGATCAACTGGAAGTGAGTTGGATTTTCTTTATTTTGAAGATATCCACTTCCATCAGAATACATCTTCATACAACATTGAAGTGTACAGAGATCTTCTGGTTCTATTCATTTCACTCAGCATCAGTTGATGTAAGTCTCTCCAAGCCTCTCTGTATTCCTCCTGCTGGTCATTTCTTACAGAGCAATAATATTCCATAACCTTCACATACCATAATTTACCCAACCATTCTCCAATTGATGGACATCTGTTAGGATTACTAGGTGAGAACTCAGGTTGTCTGGACAGTGACAAGGTGAGAATTCAGGTTGTCTGGACAATTACAAGGTGAGAACTCAGGTTGACTTGATAGAAGGAGCAAGCTCATTGGCTGAAGTGGTTCTTCCCAGAAGCCCTTACATTATCCCACGCCCATTCTCTGGGAGGATAAAAGAGGCAACAGTGGGCCTGGAAAGTCAGTCTGCCTGGAGAAGGATAAGAGCTGGAGGAGATTCAGAGCCAGGATTCAAGGAGAAGACTCTGCACTACATCTGGCTTGACGCAGCTCTCTGCAGGAAGAGAAGTCACTTCTCTGGACAAGAGTTAACAGCAACTGCCTGGAGACAACGGTTCACTACAGGAAGAAGAATCTGTCCAAGAGATTTGAGGTGACACAGCAGATCTCTTCCCAGAGAGCGATCCGGCAGCTTCTGGAGACGACAGCACGCTACAGACATCCATTCAATTTCCAGTTTCTAGCCACTACAAAAAGAGCTGCCACAAACATTTTGGCACAAACAGGTCCCTTTCCCCTCCTCACTATTTCTTTGAGCTAATTACAATTTTCAAGCATCAGTAATTTTGTATGTAGGAGTATTTCCTCCACCTTATGGAGATGGCATTTAAAAAAAATCTTAATAAGTGACTTTCAGGAGGAGGAAGAAAAAGGGAGTGTGAGGGACAGGGAGAGGGAAGAAAGGAAGGGGAGAAAGAGAGAAAGACACAGACATACAGACAGACAGACACAGAAACAGAGACACACAATGGGCAACTTTACAGTAAGCAAAGAAGTTCATTTGTGATAATAGTAAGCAAATTCTTTTGTTAGGTACAAGAGGCATTTCCTCAGCCATCTCTCACATTTCCAAGAAATATGTCTCTTGAGTGTATCACATTATTTCTCCAAACATTGCTGTAAAGAGTTCTTTTTGTTTGTTTGTTTGTTTAGGCAAAATGAAGCTTATAACATATTGACCTAATGTAACAAAAGTAAGATTTGTTGTTATTGTTCAGTCATTTCTAGTGACTCTTTGTGACCCCATTTGGGATTTTCTTGGAGAAGAATGGCTTGAGAATTTTGAAAGAGGGGCAGCTAGGTGGCACAGTGGATAGAGCACCAGCCCTGAAGTTAGGAGGACCTAAGTTCAAATCTGATCTCAGACACCTAATACTTCCTAGCTGTGTGACCCTGGGTAAGTCACTTGACCCCAATTGCCTCAGGGGGGGAAAAAGAAAGAAAGGTGACCACACTTCATTGTAACAAAAAAGAGTGAAATTACAACATAGAATTGGTTTGGTATGGGAATTGAGAGAACCAATTAGATTCTATCTCATGAATCTTGACTCTATCTTGTGCTGCCACAGGTATTATCCTCCATCTTGTTTTTCTACAAATCATTTGTGGGAAACTAGAGAATATTAAACCATCTATTGCTTCATAAATATAGGAGGATACAATTAATCAAAATCACTTAATTCTGGGAAAAGAAACATCCCCAAGCCTACTTATTCTCTTTTCAACTTGAATCACTTTTTCCCCTTTTCTACTTGGAAAGCCCCTAATATTTCCTCCAATTAGAAATCAGATTACCTAATTTTTTAACTGGATTATATCCTGCTAATTGTTTTCTTTAATTAGTTGGCCTTATTTGATTACATATTTTTAATGTGTAAAAATTTTTCTCTCTGTATTCAAGGTTTTTGAACTGATTGGAGAATCCATTGATTCACTTCATCAACCTAATCTATTACTCCCTCAATTCATTCCCTTTAAAAAATATAGCATTTAGTTGTATTGTATATCTATTCCTATTCTTTCACCCCAATATTTTATGTTCTTCTTTATGTTCTCCATTACTCCCTCCCCTAGCAATGAGGGATGAACCCCTGACTTTTCCACTCACTGGAGAACCAAAAGTGAGGGCTAATCCCTCCAGAGTAGTGTTTTCTCTACCTTAATTTTGTGGAAAATTATGGGATCTATCATCTGTATTGTTTTAAAGGGAGTTGGAAATTTTTTAGGCTCTTTTCCAAGCCATTGTTTGTGTTAGAGTTTCTCAGAGAATAGAGAGACAAGGATTGAAAACACAAACAGAACTATTTGCATCAGTAACATCATTGGTATGGGGAGAGTAAGAGACCTTCCCCTCCCTCTTCCCCAAAATAAGAAGCTGCTTCAGGAACTCTCAGCCTGGAAATAGTAAGGAGGTCAGACAACTGGTCAAAATGAGATCCCCAAAAAGAGAGGGCTCTTTGCTGTCACGGTGTAGCTGATGCTGATTGGCAAAACCATCGCCCATATTCAGTTCTAGGTCTTAAGTTTCCAGGTGAAAAGAAGTACTTTTGGCCCATCACAAAGGAGAAGGGACTCTAGTCACAGTTCCAAGCTGAGAGGAATACTAGTGCTTATGGATGCAGGAGATCAGAAAACCTGGTCAGAGTTCCAGGGCCAAGAGAAACACTACTGCTCTAGGTTCCAGGGGAACAGGGGCCCTTTCTAGGTAAAGATCAGAGTGCAGACCAGGACATCAATGATCACACCTCTCCCTATTATGACGAACTTTTGAAAGCACTGAAAATTTTTAGACTCCCAGAAGTAACTCTGAAAACAAACAAACAAACAAAAAACAACAGCAAAAAACTGAAGCCCAGGAAAGTACTTTACCAGCCAAATGAGGAAAGCCCAATTTTTAACAAAAAGCTCAAAGTAAAAAAGAAAAAAAAAAGCTGGATTTCTGGGATAAAAGCTCATCATTTGACAAAAAGTGCTGGGAAAATTGGAAATTAGTATGGTAGAAACTAGGCATTGACCCACATCTAACACCTTATACCAAGATAACTTTGAAATGAGTGTATGATTTAGACATAAAGCATGATATTATAAGCAAATTAGAACAAAGGATAGTCTAACTCTCAGGTTTGTAGAGAAGGAGGGAATTTGTGACCAAAAAAGAACTTGAGTACATTATGGAATGCAAAATAGACAATTTTGATTATATTAAGTGAAAAGTTTTTGTACAAATAAAATCGGTGCAGACAAGATTAGAAGGGAAACAGAAAACTGTAAAAAAAAAAATTACATCCAAGTGTTCTGATAAAGTCCTCATTCTAAAATATATAGAGAATTGACCCAAATTTATAAGAATACAAGCTATTCTCCAATTGATAGTCAAAGGATATAAACAGACAATTTTCAGATGAAGACATTAAAAGCATTTCTAGTCATATTAAAAATGCTCTAAATCACTATCGATTAGAGAAATACAATTAAGACAAATCTAAGGCATATACTTCTCAGATTGGCTAAGATGACAGGAAAAAATATGTTGAAGGGAATGTGGGAAAACTGGGACATTACTACATTGCTAGTAGAATTGTGAACTGATTCACCCATTCTGGAGAGTAATATGGAACTATGCTACCAAAGGGCTATCAAACTGTGCATATTTTTTTTGATCCAGCAATTTCTCTATTGGGCTTATATCCCAAAGAAATAATAAAAAAGGGAAAAGGATCCACATGGGCCAAAATGTTTGTTGCAGCCCTTTTTGTAGTGACAAGGAACTGGAAACTGAATGAATATTTATCAATTGTAGAATGGTTGAATAACGTATGGTACATGAATATTGTGGAATATTATTGTTCTATAAGAAACAATCAGCAGGATGATTTCAGAACATCCTAGAGAGACTTACATGAACTGATATTAAGCTAAGTGAGTAGAACCAAGAGAACATTGTACACAGCAACAAGATTATATGATGATCAATTCTGAGGGATGTGGCTCTTTGAAACAGGTGATTCAGATCAATTCTACTTTTTAAAGAATTCTTTTATTCAAATAACTTTTGTACATCTGTTTTTCCATTTGGCCAGTTCTGCTTTTTAACACATTATTCTCTTCACTGGATTTTTGTGCCCTCTTTAACCATTTAACCAAGTCTGCTTTTTAAGGTTTTTTTTTTCAGTATTTTTTTTTGTATTCCTCCTTTAGCGCATTGTTGATTTCCTCCCTTCTCAAGATTTTCTTGCATCATCTTCATTTCTTTCCCCAACTTCTCCTCTATTTCTCTTATTTGATTTAAAAATTCCTTTTTGAACTCTTCTTACGGCCTGAGACTAATTCATAGTTTTCTTTGAGATTTTAGACATAGTGGTTTTGACTTTATTGTCATCATCTGAATTTGTATTTTAATCCTCCCTGTTACTATAGTAACTTTTCATTATCAGTATTTTTTTGGTTTGCTCATTTTTCCAGGCTCTTTCTTGACTTTAACTTTATATTAAAGCTAGACTCTGCTTCTGAGATAGAGGGGATACCATCTCAATCCTCAAGTTTTTTGTCCAGCTGTTTTCAGAGCTAGTTCTTGGAGTTTGAAAGCTTTCAGTTCTTTCAAGGTGATATGAGGTGTTTACTATTCTTCTAGTCTGTACTCTGGTCTGTGAGCAACTACAAATACAATATTTTACCCTGAAACTGTGACCAGGATCCCCACTTCCCAGTATCCACAGGTTATGGTGTGCTAGTGCTTCTCCTCACCATGAGACTGCAACCAAGATCTTGTAGGCAGTACAGCAGAGTTTTGTGTCCAGTAGAAGAAAAGGATCCCTGTAATTTTTTTCTGACCAAATTCCTGAGCCCCTTAACACCTGTGATCTGAAAGTTCCAGAGATAACATTGCTATTGCCTCTTCTGATTCAGTTGCCTCCAGGACCTGCTCCTGGTTTATTGGAGCATTACCTGTACTGGCATAAACTGTGCTCCATTATCACCTGCTACAGACCTTTGTTGTCAACCATCTAAATTATCTTAAGCTAGAAAATTGTTTCATCCATCCTTTTCTAGATTCTGATGCTCCAGAATTTGTTTAGAGTCATTATTTAAAATTGTTGAGGAGAATTTGGGAGAGCTTAGGTAAGTCCCAGCCATTTCTTTACTACCTTGGCTCTGCCACCAGACCCCAAATTTGGAAAGAAAAGAATGTTTTAAATTAAAAGAAAAAGTTAATTCAGACAACCCAAGTCAGACTCAAAAGAATAATAAAGCTCACTATGAAATCATATGAAGTGCACTGACCTAAGGACATTGAGGATATAAGAAATTGAGTGGAGATAGGAGAACTTCAGTTTGGGTGTAAACAACCATCACTAAGACAGGGACCCAGCCTTAGGCTCCTGTCTGTTTAGGCAGACAATTAAGTCCTCAAGGGACTCCTTGGATTCTGAGAAGTCTGAAATCTTTCCTCTTGTCAGAGTGTAGTGCTATTTACATTTCAGAAATTTGTTATTATCTAGTTATTTCTGTGATGTCTGACTCTATATAATCCATTTGGAGTTATCTTGGCAAAGATATAGGAGTTGTTTGTTATTTTCTTCTCCAGATTATTTTACAAATGAGGAAACAGTGTCATACAGCAAAGCACTCTAGTAAAACCACATGGTTTTAAAGTTTAGGAAGTCTGGGAAAGGGCTGGAAAGAATGATGGCAGATCATCCTGGGCCCTTCTACAACATGGAGGCACAACTTGACTCCTGTTTATCTTTCTAATCTTCTTTCATTTTACTACCCTACAAATATTGTATGATCCAACTCTGCTGGTATCCTTGGTGTTCCTAACATAAAACACTCTATCCTCTGACTTAATGCCTTTTCACTGGCTCTTTCCTATGCTTATACTGTTCTCTCTTCACCACCACCACCACTTCTTGATTTTCTTTAAAGACTTAATTTGAATCCTACTTTTTGCAGGAGGCCTTTTTCAGTAGTTCCCCCTCCAACTCTCTTAATGCCAGCCTTATTTCAAAAATGACTTTCCATTTATTTTTTAAATTAAAGCTTTTTATTTACAAAGCATATGCATGGGTACTTTTTCCAACATTGACCTTTGCATAACTTTTTGTTGCAAATTTTCCCCTTTTCCCCTACCCCTTCCCCTAGCTGGCAGGTAGTCTAATATATGTTAAATACATGTAAGATCGAGTAGATATATACATATTTATACAGTTATCTTGTTGCTCAAGAAAAATCAGGTCCAGAAGGAAGAAAAGGAAAAACTGAGAAAGAAAACAAATACAAGCAAATAACAGAGAGAGTGAGAATGCTATCTATTGTGTTTCCAACTGTTCCCATAGCTCTTTCTCTGGGTGTAGATGGCTCTCTTCATCACTGCACAAGCGGAATTGGTTTGAATCATCTCAGTGTTGATATCAGAATTGATAGTCATATAATCTTGTTACTGTGTACAATGATCTCCTAGTTCTGCTCATTTCACTTTGCATCAGTTCATATAAGCCTCTCCATACCTCTCTGAAATCATCTTTCTGGTCATTTCTTATAGAACAATAATGTTCCATAACATTCATATACTATAATTTATTCAACCATTCTCCAATTGATGAGCACCCACTCAGTTTCCAGTTTCTTTCCACTACAAAGAGGGCTGCCACAAAAATTTTTGCACATGTGGGTCCCTTTTCCTCCTTTAAGATCTCTTTGGGATATAAGCCCAGTAGAAACGTTGCTGGATCAAGGAGTATGCACAGTTTGATAACTTTTTGAGCATGGTTCCAAACAGATCTCCAGAATGATTGGATCCATTCACAGTTCCACCAACAATGTATCAGTGACCCAGTTTTCCCAAATCCCCTCCAACATTCATCATTATCTTTTCCTGTCATTTTAGCCAATCTGACAAGTGTGTAGTGTTACCTGAGAGTTGACTTTCCATTTATATTGTATTCAGATTGCATGAAGATGGATGTAACTCTATGCCCCTGTCCTTTGCTTGTTATTTCAGACTGACATACTTCAAAGAATATATCTTTTACTTGACCTAGGTCAGTTTTTGTTCATATACATATAAGCATTTTCTCAACCATGGACAGCAACAACTGGATTATAGTTTGACATTCTGTTAATATATCTGGTAACATGGTAATGTAATACATCTGTTATGATATTACTCCCATTTTGATCTTGAGACAACAGTTCTCCAGCAAGTGTTTTTCCTTGAGGACATCTAGAAATTGAATGTGGAAGCCACTACCTCCCGAGAACCTATTTCACTTTTGATAGCTCTAATCATTTGGACATTTTTCCTTCTATCAATTCTGCCCTGTTTCTACCCATCTGTTTTAATTCTGTCTTCTGGGACTAAATAGAACTAATCTAATCTCTTTATATTATAACTCTTCAACTTTAAAGATAGTTATCAGGAAGCTAGGTAGTGAAGTGGATAGAGCACCAGCTCTGAGGTCAGGAGGACCTGAGTTCAAATCTGACCTCAGATACTTACCACTGACTAGCTGTGTGACCCTGGGCAAGTCACTTAACCTCAATTGCCTGGGGCAAGGGGAGATAGTTACCATTCTCTAAGTCCATTTCCAATTCTTCTCTGGGTTACAAATATCTAGTTCTTTCAAGTGACCCTCATTTAAGGGGATATTCCATATTACTTTAAAAAAGCTTAAAATCATAGAGGGCAAAAACAAAAACAATAAGATGTAAAAGGGAAGCCTAGGAAGCTACACCATGGAAAAGATATGGCATTTGAATAGTTCAACTATATCTGAAAAATCCAGCAAAGTTAATCAACTAATTTTAGGACATAGACTGTTTCTGCACTTTTGTCACTCATCTGCATAATCCCCAACAGGAATCTAGGAAATTACTTCTTACCGTAAGTAAACCTTAATTCCTTCCCATTTCATTTCCCAATTCAGTGGCTGGAGAAGGTAAAAAAGTTCTTCTAAAATTATTTGTTAAATGTGTTACTATTAAGGTAATAACTAGTAGAGACTAAATGTCAACATTTAATCTTTAGCAGAATATGAAGTTAGTGTGACAGTCATGTGTCTCTAAGATATAGAGAATCTATGGAATTCTAGAATTCCCAAAAACTTTCCAAATGAGAGGAAGTATAGCATAATGGATAAAGTACTGGGCTTGGAGATTTCCTCTTTGTTTTCCTCTTTCCCTTTTTCTACCTTTCTCTTTTTCCTCCACATTCCTTTCCCCTTCCCCTCCCCTTTCTTTCCTCACTTTCTTTTTTCCTTCCTCCCTTCTTCCCTTTCTCCTTTCTTCTCTCTTTCCTTTCTCCTTTCCTCTTTTTCTTTCTTCTCTTCCTCCCTTGCTCTCCCCTATTCTTTCTCCTTCCTTCCTTCCTTCCTTCCTTCCTTCCTTCCTTCCTTCCTTCCTTCCTTCCTTCCTTCCTTCCTTCCTTCCTTCCTTCCTTCCTTCCTTCCTTCTTTCCTAGCATAGTATTTGGAACAATGTAAAAACTTAAGTTCTTTATTTATCATCCAACTACTAACATTGTTTGTTTGATTTTATCCATCTATCTACCCACCTATCCATCCAAACATTTGTCTATCTATCATCTATCAAAAAAGAGAGAGGTGGGATTTGATGGCCTCTTAAAATTTCTTCAAGTTTTAACTCTCATGACCCCTTTCTTTTTCAAAGGTCTGGCAGTAGCATAATTTATACAATATCATTTCAGAGAGAGAGAGATGTATATATGAATATGATGGATGCAGATTTGTTCTCCAAATTAACTACAGCAGGTTAGGTCAATCTTAAACTCATGTAGCCACTATTCCAACCATGGACAGCAATAACTAGATTATAGTTTAACATTCTGGTAAACATCTTCTCATATACTGACACCCTTAATATTTATGTCCTAATCACTATATCCCTTCTACACTTTGCTGAGTGATAAAGGACCATACTATACATGCAGCATATATGTATGCAGATAGACTGCCAGTCCTGGAGTTAAGATGACACATCTTTCCGAATTCAAATCTGGCCTCAGACACGTACCATTCATATGACTCTGGGAAAGTCACAGTTTACTTCAATTTCCTCATGTGTAAAATGAGTTGGAAAAGGAAATACCAAATTACTACAGTATCTCTGCCAAGAAAGCCCAAATGGGGACACAAAGAGTTAGATGTGACTGAAATGATTAAACAACAATTCATTACTTACGAGTCTCCCTTGACAACTGGGAATGATATCTTTCTGAAGAGTTCTATGTAAAAACTCTGTGATGCACTGCTATATTGAAAAATGGGGGAGTACAAACTCCAGAAAAAAGTGGTACTAGAATTTATTCAAGGAGTGCATGTAGATAGTATCAAAAGCTTTGAAATTTAGCTACAATAATTAGTGATAAGATGGCAGAGATAAGCATCATTGCTAGTGTTGTACCCATTTTCACCATTGTTCCTACTGGTATTTTCCCCTTTGTGCATGTATTTGTACAACAAACATTTACTGGGTACCTATTATATGTAAAATATTGTGCTAATGTAAAGAACCTGACCTAATGACTCATGATTTTGGAGTTAAGCCAGAACATCTTTTACATGTGTGCCAGGACTTTCTGCTTTCACTACTTTCTTATCTTTTATTGGTCACCATGCCAGTAACTTGAGACTCCCTGAATTCAGAGATCTGCTACACCTATTTCTCTGTTCTATTTTCTTCTTGCTGTTCCAAAGCTAGATGTTCTCTTCTACTCACTACTTGTTTTCTCCCTACATCTGCATGACATCTGACTTCTAGGGTTTATATTTAAAGAAAAGAAGCATTGCAGATTCAGAAATAATCTACCAAAGTAAGATAATTAGAAAACCTTATTAAAGAATTCTCCCTAGTTCCAGATTGAGTGGGGCCAAATCTATCTAGTTACCTAGGACTGATTATCGCAGTTTGATGGCATAGTAGAAAGAGTGCTAGCCCTGAAATAAGGAAGATTCATTTTCATGAGTTAAAATACAGTTTCAGATATTAATTAGCTTTATAAGCCTGAGCAAGTCACTTAAGTCTGTTTGCCTCAGCTTCCTCATCTGTAAAATGAGCTATAGATGATTATAGCTAACCACTTTAATATCTTTGCCAAGAAAACTCCAAATCACAAAAATCAGACATAGCTGAACAATAACAACTGACTACCTTGGCCCATAATCCTTCCTAGACCAGGATAGATTAGCTCTCTTATACTTATGCCCACACTTAACTCTTACCCCCCTCTCTGCCCCAAAAATGATGTCTGCCTCCCTTGAATATCCATAAACACCTATGTGAACTTTACTCTTTGGGATATGGCATTTAGCTTTTTTGCCTATTCTGCACTCTTAGTCAGAAAGCTTTCTCGTGGTTGATATGCTTTTAGATGTTTTGGTCACATTCCTGCATAATCATTTAGCTAGTTAGTTGGAAAAAAATTATATACAATTAAAATTGTATCTTTCCATAAATATAACACGCTAGTACTTCCAAAATACCCAAGTGCAAGGATTTACATCATACTTAAGCACTGGGGGAAGTAATAAAATATAAATATATCTGCTTCCAGTTTTCTTGACCTAACAGTCATAGTAGATTGGACAGGTATACAAATCAACCTAACAGAGAAGTATAAATATAATGTTTTAGTTCAGACAAAATAGAGATACTTTCATGATGGAGAAATCTTGCCAGCTTTTATTAAAAGCAGCATTAGAGCTGATCTTTTAGGGGTGAGTAGGATTCAATAGTCAGTTACAATGCAGCAAGGACATTCAAATCTTAAGGAATTCTAGCCTTAAAAAAGACAAGAAGGTGGGAAATCTTGCACAAGTTCAGTTTCACTGGAAAACAGGTTATATGAATGACTAGTGTAAGTCTAGAAGAGCAAATAGTAACCAGATTGTGGAAAGCCTTGGACTTCAGATCAAAAAGTTTAAGCCTACTCATAAAAAGCTGAAGGTACAGGAGTTGGTAAGGAAGTGGAAACAGCTAATTTTATTATAACAGATAGCATTTATATAGTGTTTTAAGGTTTGAAAAGTATAAATATTATCTCAATTGATCTATATCAATAAGTCCTATGTATACTGTTAATATCTCCATTTTACCAATGAGGAATCTGAAGCAGACAAAGATTAAGTGACTTCATCAGGGTCAGAGAGTTGGTAAGCATCTGAGGTAATTTGAACTCAAGTCTTCTTGACTTCAAATCCAGGGTTGTATTCACTACACCAGTCAGCTTCCTCTATTTATACTTCATTGCTTGGCACTGAAAGCAAGGAGAAAGATTGTACTATTTTACGGAAGAAGTATGCAAAAGGGAAAGCAAGGCTTTATTTTTAATTGGGGAGAGAATGGGAAAACAAGAAGGAAAATACAATGGAGTCTGCAGATGAGTGATTTCATAATCCGGGAGAAACCAGAGAAATTAAATCAAGGGTAAAGTAAGAGTTAAGGCTGATGAAGGAAAAAAATCACCACTTGCCCAAATCAATATTAATTCCTCTGAAATGAAAGAAAGGATGTGGATGAAGAAGTAGAAAAGTTTGGAAGCAAAGAAGAAGAGAATTAAGGGGCACACATCTTACTAATATTTTTGCCATAAGACAAGGTATCTGCTATGAGTAAGGGCCCCATAGTTGGGTTCAGGGCCTAGAAGAGGTTTCAGGTAGGTTTGTAGAGCCCATAGGATAGGAGCTATATCATTTTCCCAGTGATCTTTTTTGAGTTTCCATAAAAATATCTCTTGTTCTGGACAAATTCCACAAATCATTTAAGTAATCATTAGTAAAGGTCAAGCTTTTTTCACTGCTACCTGTGTTATCAAGAAAGACCCTATACCCCAGGATTTAGCTAGTTACTTTAAGTACTATCAGATTAGTTTAATTTGTCTAGAAGCACAGCTTCCTCCCCATCCTCTAGCCTTCTGTCCAGAAGGAAGAAAAGAGATTTAAAAAAAAAAGTTTTAGCTGAAGTTGCAGAAGATCATGGCAAAGATACAGTGAGAAACTTTGGGGACCAAGAATATGGGCCAATGGATGTTACCATCCCAAGGTACTCAGGATGGGAATGATGAAGAAATCAATCACCTTAGCCAGACCAAAGCCCACCAAAACAAGAAGTCCAAACATAATGGGAGCTTTCGGGGATTTTTTTAAACTTACTGACCTTTGAAATTCTCTATCCTGAAACACTAAAACTCTCCATAAAGCATAGAACCTTCCATGCTAAGTTGTAAAGAACACTAAATTTGAAACTAGGTTCTAGTTTAGAATTTCTTACTCTCTTCATGACCTGCACAAATTACTTTTCTGGCCCCTGGTTTCCTCATTTATAAAATGAGGAGGGTAGAGAGGAGTCTATATTCCATGATTTGTGAAGCTTCTTCTAGCTCTAATTCCTATGACCAAATGACCAGCTGCTATCTCCCCAACTGCTCTGCCCCAGCTCTAGACAAAAACAACAACCAGGGGTTTAGGTCTAGATCATAACTAAGAGAAGAAAGGAAACCAACATTTATTATGCACCACTATTGCCAGGTACCATGCAAAGGAGGATCTATGTTGATCCTCACAAGCAACCCTGTGAAGTAAGTGCCATATTATCCTCAATTTCATTTGAGGAAATTGAAGCAAACAGATTAGGAAATTGTTCAGCATCACACAGCTAGTGGATGAAGTTAGATTTGAATTTAGGCCCAGCATTCTACCTGCCACTTAGCTGCTATGTGTAGGTTTTCCTAGTATAGAAGAGGTAGATACACAATCATAGGTAAGACAGACAAATCTCAACTCCCCTAGCTGACTCAGTTATTTAGAAGCAGAATTGAGGAAACGTAATGTCCCAGTTCCATCTCTCTCTCTCTCTCTCTCTCTCTCTCTCTCTCTCTCTCTCTCTCTCTCTCTCTCTCTCTCTCTCTCTGCTGGTATATTTAAACTATAAATATTGGTAAACTAAATTACCATTTGATTATTTTCCAGTTCATATAAACCATTTGTGAGCCAGGAAAGGGTTAAAAATGCCAGTTTTCACTGACATGAGCCCCCAGAATTCTAACTGCAGATAAGGAAAAAGCACTACAAAGATTTTTTTTTTAAATTAAAGCTTTTTATTTTCAAAACATATGCATAGATAATTTTCAATATTCACCCTTGCAAAACCTTGTGTTCAAAATTTTTCCCTCTCTTCCCCCTTTCCCCCAATATATGTTAAACATGCACAAATATACATATTTCCACAATCATCATGCTATACAAGAAAAATCAGATCAAAAAGGGAAAAACTGAGAAAGAAAATAAAATGCAGGCAAACAACAACAAAAAAGTGAAAATGTCATCATGTGCTTCACACTCAGTCCCCACAGTCCTCTCTCTCAGTGCAAATTCCATCTTTTGCCTGTGTCTCCTTTCTCCTATCAACAAACACAGAGAATTTTCATGCTGACTTGAAATCTCAGGATGCCTTGGAGACAGTTGCCTCTGCCCAGGTTTTTTCCAGAATTCCTCCCTCTTTCTTACTGAATTCTCTACTCCCTTCTTTTAAAACTAGCCTTTGGACAGGAGTGCCTTGTTAATTCAATTCTATTTAGTAAGCATGTATAGTAGGAACTGCTAGTAGGAAAAGAGGTAGCTCAATGGGCATAAGAATACTTGAGTTCAAATCCATTCTTAGACATATTCTAATTGTGTAACTCTAAGCAAGTCACTTAATCTGTTTTTTTCATTGTGAAATAGGGATAAAAATATCTCCCAGGGTTGTTATGAGGACTAAATGAGATAATAATTATAAATCACTTAGCAAAGTCCTTGGCACATGGTAAATGCTGTATAAAAAGTTAGTAGTAACAGTACAAATCACAGTACGAGGTGATGGTATATATCTAGAATACACATATAAACACACACACACACATACACACAGGTTTTTGTTAAGCAATAATAATTACATATACATTTTGTAGAGGATCCTTTTGAAAAATTTTGAGTTCTAGATTCTTTCCTTTTACACCTTCCTTCTTTTTGACAAGGCAAGCAATTTGATATTGATTATACATGTTAAATCATGTAAACTATATTTCCATATTAGTCATGCTGCAAAAGAAAACACAGACAAAAAATGCCACAAGAAATATAAAGAAAAAAATTAAATATGCTTCAATCTGCACTCAGAATTCATCAGTTCTCTTTCTAAAGATATATAGCATTTTTTTTAAAATCTGGGATTCTTTGGAATTGTATTACATCATTGTCTTGATCAGAGTAGCTAAGTCTTTCACAAGTTGATCATCCTAACAATATTGTTATTTCTGTTCATGGTGTTCTCCTAGTTCTGTTCACTTTATTGTGCATGAGTTTTATATAAGACTTCCCAGGTTTTTCTGAAACATCCTGCTCAACATTCTTCTATATTATAACAGTATTTTGTCACAATCATATATTACAATGTAATCCAGCCCATTCTCTAATTGATTGGCACCGTCCTCAATTTCCAGTTCTTTACTTCCAGAAAAAGAGCTGTCATAATTTTTTTGCATATCTTTTTCCTTTTCTTTGATCTCTTTGGGAAACAGACTTAGAAGTGATATTGCTGAAGCAGTTTTAAAGCTCTTTGGACATAGTTCCAAATTGTTCTGGCTGGACTAGTTTACAACTCTACAACAATGCACTAGTGTTCCAGTTGTTCAATATCTTCTCCAGCATTTATCATTTTCTTTTTGTCATGTTAGATAACCTGATAGGTGTGAGGTAGTATCTCAGAGTTGTGATCATATGCATTTCTCTAATCAGTAGTGATCTAAAGCATTGTTTCAGGTTTATTGCTAGTTTTGATTTCTTCTTCTGAAAACTACCTGTTCATATCATTTGACCATTTATCAATTGGGGAATGGATCTTGCTTTTATAAGTTTGGGTAAGTTCCCCATGTATTTGAGAAATAAAGCCTTTGTCACAGAAACTTTTTCCAAATTTCCCCCTCCTTCCCCAGTATCCTATTTTCCTTCTAAATTTGGCTATATTAGTTTTGTTTGAGTAAAAATCTTTTAATTTGATGAAATCAAAATTATTTTACTCCCTGTGATCTTCTTAATCTCTTGTTTTGGTCATAAACTCTTCTCTTAGCCATAGTGCCTGGTGCATTTTTCTGTGCTTTAAAGGAGAACTTTTGAGAGCAAAGAGACCCTTTGTTGCCCTCTAACTCATACCCTGAGATTATTTTAAATACCTATAAGTCAAACCCTCTTCAAAATTATCTTGTTCTGTTCACAAAGGGAAGGCATTTAGAATAACTAGTTCTAAGGAATCCAGGAACCAGTGAGATTCCAGATACATTAAAATTGAAATCTTGAAAACCAGACTAGGGAGGCAAAAAAGCAAGTGGGAGATTATAGATGAGAGTGATAGGTATGCCAAAAAAAAAAAAAAAAAAGACAATGATAGGAGTATCAATAAATATTTAAATATGTGCAAAAAGAATAGAAGAAAAGTCAAAGTAAGACATTAGTGCAGATAGTGCTATCATGTTATATTTAACAAACACTTCTAAAGTTCAGAGTTTATTATATAATATTATTTTTCTTTGTATTTTCATGTTTGTTGATATTTATTAAATTTAAAGCAAAATAAAACCAAAGGAAAGGAGGAAAAAGTAATACAGGTATTACTCCTTTATCAAAATTAAAAGCACAGTTAAAAATCCTGAGAGTCCTGGTCATTTGGTTCAACTCCAATACTTTTACAGATTAAAAAAAAAAAAAAAAAAAAACAGGCCCAAAGATATTAAACGGCTTATAGAAGGTCTCAAAGGTAGTTAGTTATGTAGCAAGGAGGGAATTTGGACCCATATCCACATCCATCTAGAACCTGCTTCTTTTTTTTCAGATTTTAAATTTATTTATTTATCTTTATCTTTTTCCACAGTTACATTCAAAATAATTTTTTCTACATTTGTTTTTAAGTTTTTTTTATTCTAGGATCTCACTCATCTCCACCCACAATTAAAAAAACCACATGTGAAGTTATGTAAAACATTTCCATAACAGTTAAGTTGTGAAAGAAAACAGATCTCCCACTTCAATGAAAATGAAAACCTCAAGAAAAAATAAGTAAAAAAATAAAGAGAGAGTTAGATAGAGTAATAGAGAATGCTTCGATCTATATACATGCTTGATCAGTTATTTCTCTGGATATGGATAGGACTTTTCATCATAAGTCCTTCAGAGTAGGTGTGATTCATTGTACTACTGAGAATAATAAAGTTATTTATGGTTGGTCATCACAGAATATTGCTATTACTTTGTATACAGAATATTTCACTTATTTCCTGGAGGACTTTCCAGGTTTTTTTTTTTTCTTTCCTGAGAGCATCCTGCTCATCATTTTCCAGAGAACAATAATATTCCAGAGAAACTTGCTTCAAAAACTTTTTTACAATTTCTGTTGCTAATTGTATCCCCCCCCCATTTTTTCTTTCTCTTTTCACCTCGTCTCTCCTCAAAAGTGTTGTGCTACTGACCACTCCCTCTCTCAAAATGTCTTCTCTTTTATCACACTCCCCCCCCCCACTTCCTCTATCCCATTCCCCTCCTATTTTCCTGCAGGTTAAGGTAGATTTCTATACCCCTATTGTGCTATATATGTTATTTTCTTTTTGAGCCAATTCTGATAAAAGTAAGGTTCATTCACTCACTCTTTACTCTCCCTCTTTTCCTCCACTATAAAAGTTTTTTCTTGTCTCTTTTTTTATGGCACGTAACTTGTACCATTCCACTTTTCTCTTTCCTTTTCTCCCAGTACATTCCTTTCTTACCCCTTAATTTCAGCATTTAAAAAAATATAATCCATCATATTCAATTTGCGCAAACCTTCTTCTTTTTTTTACTGTTTCTATTATAAAGCTATAAGAAAAAAAAAGAAAAAAAACAACAACAACTCCAGAGCTCAGTAGATCAGTAAGGAAAACTTAAACTCATAGTATGATTGACATGTTGGGGTCATCTCAGACTATATATTTTAAATGTTCACTAAATTTCTTGCAGGGGTGGAAATGCAAATCCTGATTACTTCTTTTTATTTCATAATGTTTTCTGCAAATGATGAGGATGTGGGTAAATCATATCACCTATGATAACGAACAGTCTACTAACACAGACCTTTTAAGGATACCCCACTCACTGGTAATTACAAAAACTCTGTCAACAAAGGAGCTAAATACGAACAGGCTTCCCAACCCCCCTTCCCCTCCCTGCTCCTTTTTTATACTAAACATTCTGTCCACATATAAACCTGTCTGAGCTGGCCAGAGGACTCTTCTCTGATAATAAAAACACTTCCGTTGTAGATCTAAACCCAATTTGTTTCCTTTTCTTCTACTGATGTCTTCATTTAGATTACTCGATAAAAAGATTCTTCCCCAGTTATGTTTTTTTTTTTTTTTTTTTTTTTTTTAGTCCAGAAAACAGCAAAAACAATGAAAAGCTAAAGACCAATATAAAAGAGAAAGATGGAATTTGTTAGTTACCAGGTTGGGATTGCATGGGAGGTCAAAGCTGAGCTGTTCCCACTTTCTTTCTCCTCCCAGGCTGTAGAGGTAAGTAGATTTAGTAAAGGCTGACTCTTCCTTTCCCTTCTTCCAGCTGAGAGCAGGCTCTGCCTCTGGCTACTATTTTTTCTATGATGAGATTCCAGCATTACTGAGAAGAAGCAGTGCATAAAAACTGGTGCACCTTTAACCAGCAGAGGCAGCAGGAGCAAAAAGTCTCAACAGAGACTCATCCAGTGTTTTCGCTCCACAGATGTGCTCCCCAGTGCAGGGGTCCACAGGATAAAGACGTGTGTCTGGTATTCTTAGAGAGTAACTTTCTTCTCTTCTGATCTAAGATTATGTAACATTAGACTGCAACGGATGCTAGAATGTAATCTTTTAAACCAGTTGTCTCATCCTATAGAAGAGGAAGCATGGCATAGATCATATTATGATTAATTATATGGAGAGGAAAAGTGGACTAATGGGGTGGAGCACTAGCTTTGGAGTCAAGAAAATCTGGGTTAAAGTTTTGTCTCTGTTTACATACTGACTGTGTGATCCTGGGCAATTCCCTTTAAGACCTCACTGCCTAGCTTTCTTAAGACTATCTCTACTAGAGCAAATACTGAAGTGCATTCGTTGTGAGTTTCTTTACTCCTCACTGCATGTTATTTCCCTATACCAAGGAACCCAAGACTCAAATTTAAATAGTTTGCATACATAAGAAAAAAAAAAAAGGACTCCTTTCATCTAGAACTTTAATTCCCTAAAAATCCATCCCAAGAATGCCTTTCACCAATCTAGCTTTGTATTGGGAAATGATCTTAAAAAAATACTCCTTGCTTTTTATTCCTCAACTCAGTAGTTGATGCTTATTTATGTTCAGTCAGACCCTAAAGGCTAGGTATCTATGGGAATGTACCTCTGAAATAATTAGCATTCCCAAAAAAGGCTGAATTCACTACACAAAAGGACACACAAAAGTAAACTTCTTAATAAAGTAGCCAGTAATTAGGGCTGTGCTTTCTTTGTAGTAAACAATGTCTAGATGAACATCTGATGAATTGAACTTGCCCTAATTCTCAAAATCTTTAATTGGGCCTTCATCAGAAATTCCTTTCCAGCTAATTGTCCTATCTGCAAAATACTAAGGATGAACTAAATGATCTATAGAGTTTATTTCAGTTCTAGAAACATAATCCTATGGTCAATTCATATTTTAAAGATTATAGTACATTTTTTCCAAAGTAAATGTGTGCAAATATATATGTATATATGTATTGTATTTCTCTACCCAAAGTCTATGCATATTATATATGTTTGTATCTAGTCTGTGTATGTGTATCTATATAGATATTCCAGTGTTCAGGGAGGATCAGCACCTCCTGTGTGAGGACTTTGTGAGTGCTTTTCAGGAATGCTCATCTATTTTTGGTATTCACTTCTTACCCAACTTTTAACTGTGTCTCCAAGAAATTGTATGTAGCATATGTGGTGGATCCACCCCAGGAAGACCATTTTTGCCAGACATGCTATATCATGTTGAGGGTAACTGCTAGGTTTTAAATCTGTTAGTGAATTAGGGGAATGTCTAACGCAATCATGTAGACATTTTCCCTGTCAGAATGGGCAGATGAGAACAATTTGTTCTTACAGTATTGAAGGCAGTAGGAGCACATCCTGGGCCAGTCATCTTAACTTTTGTCTTGCCACTGGATTCTGACGATTCTGGAAAAGAGTGTGAGGCTGATAATTTTGTGCAACTCTGCCTCATAAATCTAATTAGCACACATTTCATCTTCTCAGAAAATGAAAGATGAACAACAATATTGCTTCCTCAGGATAGCCTTTGAAAATACAGCTAGCATCTACATCTTGAAACGATATCAAAGAGATTCTAGTGGATCATTTTAATGATTAATTATTTAATGATTAAACAATTTATGTTATAGTGTAGTTGAATAGATATCAAGTGTACCAAAAACTCAATAAATATGAAGTGGTGGCTTCAGGACAATTGTATATATATATATATATATATTTTTAATAGTACCTTATCTTTTTTTCCCAAATATGTCAAGACAATTTTTAGCATTTATTTTTATAAGATTTTGACTTTCACAATCCCCAAAAGGCTATCAAACTGTGATATCCTTTGACCTAGTAACACCTCTATCCAAAGAAGTTTCTCAAACTGATCATAAAAAACGTAAAAGGGCCAATATATACAAAAATATTTAGAGCAGTGCTCTGTGGTGGCAAAGAATTGGAAATCAAGAGGATGCCCATCCATTGGGGAATGGCTGAACAAATTGTAATGGAGTACTATTGTTCCATAAAAAAATGATGAACTGGCAAATTTCAGAAAAATTTGGACTTACAAGAACTGATCTGATTGAAGTTAGCAGAACCAGGAGAACATTGTAGAGTAACAGCAACATTGTATAGATGATCAACTTTGAGAAACTTTGCTCTGTATGTATAATGTTTTCCTAGTTCTGCTCATTTTGCTTTCATCAGTCAAACAAGTCTTTCCGATTTTTCTGAAATCTGCCTGTTCATCATTTATCATCGCACAATAATATTCCACTACATTCACATGCCATAGCTCAATCAGCTGTTTCTCCATTGAAGGGCATCCTCTAAATTTCTAATATTTTGTCACCATGAAAAAGACTACTATACATCAAGAATAGTACATGTGGGTCCTTTCCCCTTTTATGATCTCTTTACAATATAGACCTAATATTGCTGGATCAAAGGGTATGCACAGTTTAGTTGCCTTTTGAGCATAGTTCCAAATTATTCTCCAAAATAGTTGCATCAGTTCATAACTGCACTAACAGTGGATTAGTTTCCTATTTTTTCTATATCTTCTCCAAAATTTAGCATTTTCCTTTTTGTAGCCAGTCTGATAAATATGAGGTGGTACCTTTCAGAATTATTTTAATTTTCATTTCTCCATTCAAAAGTGATTTAAAGCACTTCTTCATATACCTACAGATAGTTTTGATATCTTCATCTGAAAACTGCCTTCATATCCTTTGACCATTTCCAATTGGAAATGGCTTATACTCTTATACATTCGATTCAATTCTCTATTTGTTTGAGAAATGAGACCTTAAAAAATGAGACCTTTATCAGAGACATTTACTGTAAAAAAAATTTTTACAGCTTTCTGCTTTCCTTCTAATCTTGATTGCATTCAATTTATTTGTACAAAAGCTTTTTAATTTAATATAATAAAATTATCTATTTTATATTTCATAATGCTTTCTATCTCATTTGATCATTAATTCTTATGTCAGGGAAAAGATGGATTTTTCTCTGACTTTCCTGGCTTCCTTAAGTCCCAACTAAAATCTTAGTTTTACAGGAAGCCTTTCCCAGTCCATGTTAATTTCAACACTTTCCCTCTATTAATTATTTTTGTATTTATTCTATTGTTGAGATAAAAATCAGTGATAAAGAGAAACTGAGGCATAGAATTTTGAGCATTATTAATTTGTTAGCAAGGGATGGATGCAAGGTGTATAGCCAATATTATTGTCTTGAAGAAAGAGGAAAGAGAAAAACTGGAATTCAAAATCTTACAAAAATGAATGTTTAGAGGGGCAGTTAAGTGATGCAGTGGATAGAGCACCACTCCTGAACTCAGGAGGATCTGAGTTCAAATTTGGCTTTGGACACTTAACACTTCCTAACTGTGTGATCCTGGGCAAGTCACTTAACCCCAATTGCCTCAGGGGGAAAAAAGATCTGAAAATATTGTGATAATATTGTATTAAAAAAAAAAAAAACTAAAAGAAATGCAAGGCTCTAAGACATCTGAAGGGTTTACAGAGATCATTTTTATAGTCCATAAGTAGGATTCAAAAATGATAGAATCTTGAGTTTTATGTATTGATTAGTTTCTGATTGGCTAGGGGTTAGTTAAGATTTGATTGAGGAATATGGGTGGTTTGAAATATCTAACTGCTGGATGGGACAGTTATCAAACTGTCAAACTCCAGAGGTTATATTTTTTCCAAATAAATGTGACCATGACCTATGCCATCTTTTCTGAATCCTTTTTGGGTTAGCCCACCACAGTGTTCTGCCTCATGATGTCTTTCTCCTTACTCCTTCCCTATGCCTCATGGTGTTTTTCTCTTTATAGCTAACAAGCTTTTATAGTACTAAACTCCTCTATGAGTTTAGCCTGCCAGTAAATGTCATGCTTTTACCTCATGATATATACTCTTTCTCTTGGTTAATTGTGAATTCCACTAGGGAACTTGCCTTTTCCATTGTTAATTGTTAAAAACAAACAAACAAACAAACAAACTCTTTCCTTAATAACTATATGGCTTCCCAAATTTATTTTATATTTACCACTCCTGGGATACCTTTTCATTTTGTCTCTAACCTCTTCTCATGAATAAATGTATCTTTTGACAAGGAAAAGATCCCTCACATATGAATTGCTACCAAATCTCATCATTTGGTGCCAAATCCCATCATTTGGTGTGCCTACACCAAAGTCATCATATATTATCACACTTTTGCTATTCCTATATTTCCAGGCAATTTTCTAAGACTATGACTTTCTATTAGTCAGGTTTGTATCAATAGAGGGGATTTCCTCAGTGGACATTTTCTACATGGAAGGAATTGTAGATCCACTTCAAAAAAAATGAAAGAGATTTTTGCTGATATTGCACTGCAATTTGAGTAGTGGGGATTGAAGTCAAATCTCAAGGAGATGGAGAAGTAAGTGAGGGTGAGATAGTAGAGGTAAATAATGTAGATACCTTTTCTATGAGCTTGATTTATTAAAGGAAAGAAAGATATAAAAGGGAATGGATGGAAATGGGATTCTGGGATTGTTGTTTATTTATTTTCAAAAGGACCAAAATATCAGTCATGTTTTAACTTGCAAGTTTCCCCAGCTTTCAGTCTGCCTGAAACAATGCTCATTTAGTGATTAAGGACAGTTAAGAAATGAATCAAAAAAAGAAAGAAGGAAAGAAAAAGAAAGAAAGAAAGAAAGAAAGAAAGAAAGAAAGAAAGAAAGAAAGAAAGAAAGAAAGAAAGAAAGAAAGAAAGAAAGAAAGAAAGAAAGAAAGAAAGAAAGAAAGAAAGAAAGAAAGAAAGAAAGAAAGAAAGAAAGAAAGAAGGAAAGAAAGAAAGAAAGAAAGAAAGAAAGAAAGAAGGAAAGAAAGAAAGAAGGAAAGAAGGAAAGAAAAGGAAAGAAGGAAAGAAAAGGAAAGAAGGAAAGAAGGAAAGAAAAAGAAAGAAGGAAAGAAAGAAAGAAAAGGAAAGAAAGAAAGAAAGAAAGAAAGAAAGAAAGAAAGAAAGAAAGAAAGAAAGAAAGAAAGAAAGAAAGAAAGAAAGAAAGAAAGAAAGACTTCCAATTTATCCTGCATATACATTGTATCTACACAGTGGTGTCATCTCCCCCATTAGTAGGACAGTTCCTTAAGAATGGAACTGTGTTTTGCCTTTCTTTTTATCCCTAGTATTTAGCACAAAGACTGGCTCATCTTATGTATTTACAATGTCACCATATAAATCGTCTTCCTAATTTTGCTCAGTTAACTTTGAATCATCTCTTCATTTTCCTCTGAAACAATTCAAAGGAGGTTTATTTTGCTCTCTAATCAGGATTCAGCGACAATTTCTCTGGACTCTGTCCCCTTGATTTCAATAAGGAAAATTATCTGGTTATCAGGCAAGATATCATAAAAAATTTATTGCTCTTTTGAAATACATCAAGTTTGCAGGACTGTGGCCAGGACTTCCTATGCTTTTAGGTGACAAGGAAGCTTCTACAGCAAAGATGTGGCCAATTGTGCCAAGGGGACAATTTTGTAAAGCTATTTGCTAAGAGTTAGGTAATGAGGAGGTTCCCAGATGTCGCCATGTTATAGATGAAAGCTGCAACAGAGAAATGCCAGTAAATATTAGTTGTACCACAGCATGCTTAGATTATCATAGAGTGATCAAAGGGCAGAATTTCCAAGAAAAATGGCATGAAGATAAAAAACTGGAGTGGAGTAGTGACACCAGATTGGCAGCCAGACCAGGGAGTTCCCGGAGGGAAGGTAAAGGGTTGAGTTGATACTTCTGTACTGTACCAAAAACTTTGAAAACAACTATTTTTTAACTACTGTATGTATACTTTTTAATGTCCTTATTGTGACCCCTGTTTGTAACCTCCTTGCTAATAGTAATGTTTCATTCATTTTATTCACATCCCTTTTTGTTAGCCAGTGACCATTACAAAGTAACAAATACTTGTTAAATGATTGCTACACTTCTTGCATGTAAGTAAAATATCAAAATAACCAGATTGGTTAGGGCAGCCTGATATTTGTGTAATTTTATTGGCTAAGAGCTATTTACGAAATATAAGGAAACTATGATAATTAAGTCATTGAATTTGCACAAAAACCTTCCAATGTTGATTAGATATGATTGCACAATCCCTAATTCCTTTGGCAGAATTAACCTATAAAATAAAGTCACCACAGGTTCAAGTCCTAGTATCTAGATAACATGCACCTCATTCTAGGGCTGATAAGTAGATATGTAAGTATGCCATTAACTTCTGGCTTCTACTAAAATAAGAGAGGATTTTTTGCAGCATCTGGAGACAATATCAACTGGACCTGTTTGACTAGCTGTAAGCCATTCCCATCACAACTTCAGATCTGAATAATCAGAACCACCCCAACTCTCCATAATCCCAGACCACAACCCTTGCTCCAATTATTGCTCTGCAGTCCTGGGAGTATTAAAATAGTTTCTTGAATAGCCTACTTGATTCTGGTCGGAGGAATTATGTAGTTTTCACCGTGTAGTGTAGAAACCTAGGAAGGAGCTTTTGCTCTCT
Organism: Sminthopsis crassicaudata; assembly: GCF_048593235.1. Taxonomy (NCBI): domain Eukaryota; kingdom Metazoa; phylum Chordata; class Mammalia; order Dasyuromorphia; family Dasyuridae; genus Sminthopsis; species Sminthopsis crassicaudata. Next base: position 172,391,315 of record NC_133617.1, on the reverse strand, counting down.
GAAGAATTGATTCGGTAACCTGTCATTGAACAATTGGTCATGATTCAGTGTAACTCAGAGAGAATAAAGCATATCTAACTTCTAATATGTCTAAAATATTGGTGAGGATCTTGGGTACTTGTATTCAGGAAATTGGTAAAAGAAGTTGGATTGTAATCATGTTTGAGGGGAGTAAGAGGAAGAAAAATAATTTCTCATATGCAAATAGAACATAAGTCTTGGCAGATTGTTTCTAGGGTAAAGAGTTCCAGAATAGATCACGGCCTGGAGAGGAAGCATGATGTAGTGAAAAAAAGAGCAGTAGATTAGGATTCAGAGAATTTAGGATTTAATCCCAAGTGAAAAAGCATTCACTTAGAGTCTGAAATCTGGGTTTGATACTCTGTGTAACCTTGTCAATTCAGCTACTAGGCCTCAGTTTCCTTATCTATAACATAAAAAGGGTGCATTAGATGGCCCTGGAAATGTGTTTTGAGAGAGATGAAGATATAATCAGATGCCAGAATTTCCAAGAGAAAGGGAACAAGAAGGAAAAGCTGGAGTAGAGTTAATGGTACCATACTACAGAATCAAGAGAGACTACTAAATTCCAAAAGGAAAGGTGAAGAATTTGTAACAATTAAGTTTCTAACTTGAGTTTGACAAGAGTATGTACACACATGCATATTGCATGTAAACATATGTATGGTTGTGTGCTTATAGAGCAATACAACTCTGTACATTTTCTAGAAGGGACTGTCTTTGCATTTGAATGGTTTTCTTTGGAAATAAGCAAATTGATTCCACAAAACCAAGAATAAGCAAGTTTGGAGCCAAAGTTCTGGAGAGCAAATTTAAAATGAAAGTAGAACATCCTGCTTAAAAGCTGAGCACTGGTTTCTCAACCAGGTTTAACAGAATTGTACCTTCCTTTAGGTTAATGATCTGTTTCTGAGAAATTGTGTATGAATAGATTCTAAACATATAACATAAGTCTTTGCAAAGGAATACTGAGAGATGGATACATTTTGCAAATCAAAAAATCCTTTTGAATGGTAACATTCTATTCTAATTTGCTTATTATATGAGTTAGAATTTTTGTACACCCAGCATTTTGCTGTTTTTCCTGTAATCACGGTGGCACTCCCAAGCTAGTAATTATTCACTTTTTCTTTGGAACCTTACCAGTCTGGCAGTCCTATGCCACTGGCTCTCCTCCAGTTCTCATTTTCACTCCTTTTCTCTTGGAAATCCTGCCTTCTGATTTTTACCTTTTACCTTTTCCAATATATAGTTACATATTAATGGCAATCCTCAACTCCTCAGATTAGTAACTTAGCCTTCTACTAAAAATTTGAAGGGACTTAGGATGTCATAGTTACATATTCACCCACAAAATTTGGGTCCATTGTCTATTGTCCCTGATGGCCCTTAAATCCCTCAAACACATTTAAGAAAGAGGAACAAGTCAGCATCCAGGCATTCCTATATGTAAGTTGTGAGCAGTTTACATGGAGAAGTTATTAGGAGGAGGAGGAAGAAGGAAAAAAGAACAGAGAAATAGGGGATCTTACTACTGATAAATCCCAGGGAACTAGACAGCTATAAATACTTAAGTTTGCAGATTAAAGCATGAAAGAATCCCCAAATGCTATATTTTTCTTTCCAAAGTTATTATTATCTGGGTTTTTTTGTGTGTTTTACAAATATTTTCATTTTATATATAACCAAACATGTACATCTCCTTGGATAGAATTTAAGCTCCTTGAAGGCAGGGGCTTTTTAGCTTTTGTGCTTGTATCCCTAGAATCTAGCACAAAGCCTGGCTCATAGTAAGCACTTAATAAATACTTATTTGGTTGATTGTAGGCCATTTAATCCAATATTCTACTTTTACAAATGATAAAACTGGAGCTCAGAGAGTTTAGATAATTTTCCTGGGGCTACTCAGGCAGTAGTAGTTAGCAGTAATGGTGGCCTATCATTGTCACTAAGCAATTATTAAACTATGGCTTATTACAGAGTTCTGGGGGCAGAGCCAAGATGGCAGAGTGAAGCCAAGAAGCTGCTCAAACTTTCCTAGTTTTCCTCTAAAACCACATTGTAGAGGGTCACTATCAGTGGAGAAACTCTGGGTAAGGTATAAGACCCTTCAGCCCAGAGGGAACCTGCTAACAATGTCTAAGGGCTCTCAATCTTCCTGAGAAATCAGGGGGGCTGGTGACAACCTGTATTGAAATTGAAGCAGAGTGATACCAGGTGGCAAACTACATACAATAGCAAGTTGTTTATGTGTGCACAGTATTGTTTTTGTTACATTATATAAAGGGAAAAGTCCTTGAAATAAACAGACTCTATTTTTCCACCATCCTCGGGAATCCCACCTCATCACTTCTGCACTAGGGAGATATATTTTAAGCACCCTGGCAGGGGGTCTCTAAAAAGCAACAGTATGTTTTGTTACCCCAGCTTAGGAGCTCTAGAAAGCAGAATATTTTAATCACTCTGGTGTGGTGACTCTAGAAAGTAATGGTACATTTTTTTACCCCAACTTGGGGGCTCTAGAAAGCAAGACACAATACCACATGAAACCAAGCCTCTGAATAGAGTCTGATGGAATGAAACCACTTTCCAGCTAAAGACAAAATGGAAGGACTTCAAAAAAGATCAGTCTCACTAGGGTGAAAGGTACTCAACCTAGCTGTAGGAAAAACAACTAGAAGTTCTAAATCAAAACAGATCAACAACTGAGATCGTTGCTCCTGACTCAGCAGCATAAACAGATCAGTGGGACAGCCTCCAGTTCCAGAACAGAAGACAAGTTCTCAGCCCAGGAAACCAGGCTGTTGCCTGGAGAGAGCATGATACCAAACACAAGGGGCCCCTTTGCTCAAAACCAAAACTCAGAGCTGTACAAAAAGCACAGAGGCAGCACTCTCTGTATCCCAGGAGCAGAACTTGACCATAAAAGTCACAAAATAGGATAAAGAAAGAAAAAGATAAAGCACCAGACTTGAAGTCAGGAGGACCTGAGTTCAAATCTGGCCTCAGATACTTAATACTTACTAACTTATATAACCCTGGGCAAGTTACTTAACTCCAATTGCCTCAGCAAAAAGAGAAAATAAAGGAAAGAAAATGAGCAAAAAATAGAAAAGAACCATAACTACAGAAAGCTACTATGATGACAGGGAAAACCAAAACACCAACTCAGACAAAGATGAAATGTCCACAGAGGAAATCTCAGAGTGATATGAATTGGTCTCAAGTCAAAAGAGGCTTCTTGGAAGTATTTTAAAAAATTTTTTTAAGTAAACAAGAGAGGAAAAAGAAAAATTGGGAAAAGAAATGAGAGATATGCAGGAGAAAGTCAACAGCTTGGAAAAGGAAGGACAAAAATTGACTGAAAAAACAATTCCTTAAAAAATACAATTGGCCAAATGCAAAAAAAAAAAAAAAAAAAGAAAAAAAATCCACTGGAAAAAACAATACCTTGAAAAGGAGAATTTTTCAAATAGAAAAAGAGATACAAAAGGAAGCTAATGACATCAAGAATCAATCAAACTAAAAAGAATGAAAAAAAATGGGAGGGAGGGGAATTGTTACACCCCTATGGACTACTCTAACCTGGTAGCTCCCCTTTGAGCTACTCTTAAATGCCCGTCCATCGATGGCACAGCTAGGCCACACTTACCCGTCTTCAGGCACCAACCCGGATCCCATAGAGTCAGACCACCATTAGGTAGGGGTGAAGCAAAAGAGAACTTTATTCTGAGATAGCACATATTTATACCCCCCTGATGATATGGGGGAAGGGGGAAGTCCTCTAGGAACCTGGCATAATGTGATTGGCCTGAGAAGGAGGGAGGCATGCTAGCCTTTGAGAGCACTAAGGAGGGAGGCATGGTACCTGGAGTCAGACACCGCCTCAAGGGGCTATGCCCCACCTCCATGTAGGACTCGTCTGTGCCTCAGAACCTCTCATCCCTCAGGTCCTCCCACATGCCTTGAACTGCATTCCTTGCTTCTCGAGGCTTTTTAACCCTTACAGGGAATATAAAATACTTCACTAGAAAAAGAGCCAACCTGGAAAATAGATCCAGGAGAGATCATTTTTAAATTATTGGTCCACCTGAAGACCATAACCAAAAAAAAAAAAAAAAAAAAAAAAGGATATTTAGCATTCTAAAACATGGATGAAATTCAATGTTTTTCTTACTATGTCTGAACTAGCTAAGTTGCAAAAAATAGCATGTCCTAAGACAGGGCTTCTTAAACTTTTCCCACACACAACCCCTTTGTGCCTGAGAAATTTGTATGTGGTTCCAGATACAACTCAAATATTTACTGCTAATAAGTTATCATTTTGCATCCCTCACATTCAGTTATGTGACCCTATCTGAGGTTGCAACCTATCATTTAAGTAGCTTTGGCCTAAAGGTTAAGGTTCAATTAAGATTAAATTAGGATTTGGGTTTAGGATAGTTTTATGGATGTGCTAATGATTGGGGGTGAACCAGACCAGCAAAGTTAAATGAAATTGTTAGAGTAGTTTAATCCAGTTCCATCTTGTTACAAATGACAAAACTGAAGTTTACCAGACCTTACCTAGTAAATGGTTGACAAGGTATTTGCAATCAAATCTTCCTGTTTTACATGCTGGATTCATTTTGCTGCATCAAGTTATTTACCAATGTCATAATTTTTCTGTAGGGTTTCTCTTGGATGATTTTTTCTTCTTCAATGCATTCTATTCTTAATTTCTGATTGTGTTTGTTTCCATTTTTTAAGACAGAAGGATTAATAGATACACTAATATTTCAACTATCAGTCACTGTAACTTCATTGAGATGGATACCTTTTTAACCCAGATAAATGACAATCATTCTAACTTCACTATGTTGCCTTCATTAACTGCTGCTGCTAAAGATATTTAACATCTGGTGGTCAATTCTTTGGTGATGAGCTTCTCCTAATTTAATTAAGTTGCTTATTAATGAACAAATGCAGTGTGAAAATGCAGTGGGCCCTTATTTGGAAACCTAGGTAAAACCTGTAGAGCTGTAATTCAAAATTTTCAATTTCTGGTCACCTTTCAACAGTCACTAAGATCAAAACTACCCACTATGGAGCAACCGGATGGTACAATAAAGTATCAACCTTAAAGTCAGGAAGACCTGAGTTAAAAATCCAAACTCAGACATTTAACACTTATTAGCCTCACCCCCAACTCCCCCCCCCAAAAAAATAATCAGGTTAAAAAAATTACCCACCACCCCCATAAGGATCAACAAATATATTGCAGAAATAACTAGGAAACCCAATAAAAACAATACCTAGCACATATAACAAGTGTTTGCCTTTCTTACTGATTTAGAATTTCAGAGAACTGTGAAGATCAAATGAGATCATATGTATAAAGTGCTTTGTAAATCTTAAATGTTATTGTTAATATTTGATGTTATTGTTCTTGTCTGCCTGGTAATGGGAAACACAACAGTAGAGGCCTTCAGAAGCAATAGTCCAAAGAAGTATCCAAATGGTTATTACTACAACCTGTAAGAGAAGTAGACCCCTTCTAAGATGCTAGTAGTTATATCTTATGTTTCCTCCCAGATCACAGAATCTATGGATTAGGAGGTCTTTCAGAAGCTTTATAGTCTAAATCTCTGAACAACTGATCATTTAGCTTTATCTGGAAACCAGGAAGTAACCTCAGAAATTATCTAATCAATTTCTTAATTTTACAGATAAAGAAAAAACAAGGTTCACAAAGATTAAGGAAATTGGTACCAGAAGTAGCATTTGAACCCAGGTTCTCTGACTCCAGAATCAGTATTTTTTTTTTCCATTCTGCCATACTGTTATATCCTGGGATATATGAGTATTCAGGGAGAATTAGCACCTCTGGGAAGGCTTGTCGAGTCCTTTACAGAGCTCCTCATCTATCTTTGGTATCTACTTTTCATCCAACTTTCACTTGAGGTCCCAAAAAGCTATAGCCAAGCCCCAGTAAAACTATCTCTATAGAAAGGCTAAACCAGATTGAGGGAGACCAATAGGCCTCAAACCCATCAGTAAGATGGAGGCTATCTACCAAAGCATGTGAAGACTTCCCCCAACAGAATGAGTGGGTGACAATGATTTGTTCCATGTAGACAGCTGAAACAAGGTGCTGAGGAGCACTTAAGAGCTTGGTCAGACATCAAAGACTCTAAGGTCATCCATTATATTCTAAGCTATCACCACTCATTTTGTCTTTTGTCTTGTCATTGGACTTTGATGACTGCAAGACAGTGAGGCTAACAATTTTGCACAACTCTGCTTCACTTTAATTCAATTCATGTGCAAATCAAGAAATTATTCTGTTATGGCATCAGTCCACTTTGAAAATGAAGGAGAAACAACAATAATCAGAAAATCTCCATGACCTTTGGCCTATCTACTCAGGGGTACCTCACACTTCCAGAGTAATAGCCTAGCCCCTTCAGGATTGGATCCTGAGGATTTCCCTCCACCTTAGGGTTGCTTAATTAGTACATTAGGCCCCAAACTCTATACTCTCCTTTATAGTTAATCAACATCTCCCTTCCACTCCTGCCTCACTGAGGCTAATTTAGAATCAGACCCTTCAGCATTCCTAACATTCTTGTTTAAAGATTAAGGTAAGGGGACCATCTCTAATTCTGTTCCAACCTAAATCTATCTCCTTCATTATCTATTACCTTTCAATTAGTTCTCATGGCTATGTAGAAAAAAAGTTTATTCCTTTATCTCTATGACAGCCCTTCATGCTTGAGGATGGCTAAACTAACAGCCCAAGTCTACTCTTTCCAAGCTAAAAAATCCCATTTCTTTCAAGCAATCTTCATATGGCAGGGTCTCTAGGTTCTTTACTCTTCTGAATATTCTAACTATCAACTTCTTTCCTAAAAATGTAGTTCTTAGAATTGACCACAATACTTCAGATATAATCTGACTAGGGTGGAATCCATCAGAAACCAAGAAGAACATATATATCTTTTTTTGGAAACACAGTGCAGCTTAAGATCCTATCAGTCTTCAAAAAACATGTCCATTATTTTCAGGAGTAAACTTCTCAGTGTTTGAAGAGATAGTGTGAATTATTTAAGACTGAGGAAATGGAAAGAGAAATGCAATGTTGGTCTTATTCTGGGCCAGTTACATGATCGATAAAATGGCTATTCTTTATTGCTACAAAAATGACTATTGGCTAAACTCACTCTAAAATTATTGCCACAGTTAGCTACAGGAATTCAAAAGAAACATTAAAAGATAAAAACCCATAGCAGACCTTGGCATAAAATATAACAACTAACTATGGGGAGCAGTTTCAGAGATCATAAGAACTGGATGCCCCACCTCACTCACTTTCTGCATACCTTACTCCCTACTAGTTCATATTTGAAATTCAGTCTTTAAGAGAGTCAATCTTTTGGCTTCAGACTTATCTTCATTAAAATGCCATATTAACACTATGATATATTATCAGTAATTTATACTTTAGTGTGAATGAGTTAGTCTGATTTCCCTGAAAATACATTTTAGTAGAGGCAAAGAGGAGACCCTGAAGACCCAGACCCAGTTAAAATCTCAAGAGTTCCCAATAAAGCCAAAAATTTTCTACTTTTTCATCTATCCACATATTATTCTAGAAAAATCAGACTTTAGGAGGAAATAGTATGAGAAAAAATAAAATATTTTAAAATATTTATTTTAAAAAAAATACATAGTATTTTTACTTTTTTTTTCTTTCTCATGGTTTTTTCCCTTTTGATCATATTTTTCTTGCACAACAAGATAAATATGGAAATATGTTTAAAAGAATTACACATATTTAACCTCTATCAGATTACTTGCTATCTTGGGGAGGAGGGAGGTAAAGGAACACAAAGTCTTACAAAAACAAATGTTGAAATCTATTTTTACATGTATTTGGAAAATAAAGTACTATTGAAAAATTTTTGAAAAAAAAAAAAACAAAAACAAATTAGATGAAGTGAATTAGACTTTATGGCCAAAATTGATTTTTTAAATCCTCATAGCTCTTCTAATTCTACCATTCCTAGACTTCCATCTCACTGAAAAGATACAACTCTTTACCTGTGCCTCAATATCCCACAGTTCTCAGCAAGAAATGTACTTAGCTCTGATTGTATCAGCTAAGACTTTAGAACATTCTGGTCAACAGAATAATTAGGAGAAAGAGACAAAACATTTCAGGCAATTTTCTCATTTCTGACAATGATTATTAAGAAGGGTCTTCCTATACCAAGAACATTCTCTTTTCTTTAATGTATAGTAATAGCTAATATTTAAATAATACCTACTATATACCAGGCTTTATGCCAAATGCTTTACAAATGTTATTTGATCTTATCCTGAAGAGTAATTGTGTGTATAGGTAATATTATTATACTCATTCTATAGATAAGGAAACTGAAGCAAACAATGATTAAATAACTTATACAGCTAGTCACACAGCTAGTAAGTATCTGAGGCAGATGCCTAGATCTTCTTCACTTTAGGACTACAATTCTATCTATTGAGCCACACAGCTATCCCAATCGATGGTCTTTTCTGTTTTTTTATGACTATCTCTTGCCAGAGAGTACTCCCTTTAATTGAGCTCTTTCGTATAACAAAAGCAAGTATAGTCAAGCCAAAATCACATCTAGTTTCTGGAAATGTATGCCTTGTTTCCATAAACCATCAAAACATCTCAAAATGTTATTAATGAAAGACTGATAATGTAAAGTACATTTTTTCTTGTGTCACTTTCTCCAAATATATATATATATATATATATATTATATATATATATATAATATATATACACACACATATATGTACACACATATATGTTATAAAGTAAAATATCTAGTCCACATAATTTAAAGATTTTTTACAGTATTTTCAGATATTTCCATACAGATGTTTAAGAAATTATAGTTCCTCCATGGCTCTTTCCAACAATGAGATGATCTTGTAATGAAGAGAGTCATCTATACCCAAAAAGAGACTCCAGAGAACTGAGTGTGGATCATAATATAGCATTCTCACTCTTGTTTTTGTTGTTCATTTGCATTTTGTTTTCTTATTTATTTTCTTTTTTTTTTTTTGATCTGATCTTTCTTGTGCAGCAAGATATTTGTACAAATATGTTAACATATATTGGATTTAACATATATTTTAACATGTATAACATACATTGGATTATTCGCCATTTAGAAGAGGGAGTGGGGGGAAGGGGGAAATTTGAAACACAATACTATGCAAAGATCAACTGAAAAATTATCCATGCATTTTTCTTTTTTTTTTTCTTTCTTTCTTTCTTTCTTTCTTTCTTTCTTTCTTTCTTTCTTTCTTTCTTTCTTTCTTTCTTTCTTTCTTTCTTTCTTTCTTTCTTTCTTTTTTTGTTTTGTTTTAGGCAATTGGTGTTGTGACTTGCTCCAGGGTCACACAGCTAGGAAGTGTTAAGTGTCTGAGACCACATTTGAACTCAGGTCCTCCTGACTAAAGGGATGGTGCTCTATTCATTATGCCACTTCACTGCCCCATAAATATATTTTGAAAATAAAAAGCTTTAATTTAAAAAAAAGAACTTATGAATGGATGTCCATCAATTGGAGAATGGTTGGGTAAATTGTGGTATATGAAGGTTATGGAATATTATTGCTCTGTAAGAAATGACCAGCAGGAGGAATACAGAGAGGCTTGGAGAGACTTAAATCAACTGTTGCTGAGTGAAATGAGCAGAACCAGAAGATCACTATACACTTCAACAACAATACTGTATGAGGATATATTCTGATGGAAGTGGAAATCTTCAACATAAAGAAGATCCAACTCACTTCCAGTTGATCAATGATGGACAGAAATAACTACACCAAGAGAAGGAACACTGGGAAGTGAATGTAAATTGTTAGCACTACTGTCTATCTACCCAGGTTACTTATACCTTCGGAAGCTAATAATTAATGTGCAACAAGAAAATGGTATTTACACACATATATTGTATCTAGGTTATATTGTAACACATGTAAAATGTATGTGATTACCTGTCATGGGGGGGGAGGGAGTGGAGGGAGGGAAGGGATAATTTGGAAAAATGAATAAAAAAAATTCTTTGCTAAAACCTAGATAAACAACATTCCCTTCATCTACCAGTTTAATAATACTTTCAAAATAGGCAATCAGCTTAATCTAGTATGAGCTGATTTGGATGAGGTTATGCTGGCTTTTTATGATTAACTGTTCAATTTTCTAAATGTGGTACTATTCTTTTAATAACATGTTTTCTAGTATTTTTCATGGAATAAAATTCAAATTTTGAAGTAAAAAAAAAAAAGAACTTAAAAAAAGGAAAATAGAGTTCCTTGTTGAATCAAGTTACTTCCCTAATTTTTTTTTTCATTTTCCAACTGCATTTTGAAATATTGCCATTCTGGTAGACCTGTCTCCTTTCTTCAGGTTAGAGTAGGGACTCTTAACCTCTTCCAATTTCATGGAGTCCACCAATCCTTTCTAGAAAAAAAAAAAAAAAAAGTTTGTCTACATTCATAATCCAATGAAATACTAGAATTCAATTAGAGATTACTGAAAACAAAGTATACATTTTTTATTATCCAAGTTCAGACCCTCACCTCTGAAACTGATCCATAAGAGGTCAAGCACCCTAGGTTAAACCCTCCTTGACTGGATCAAACTGTTCATTTTTCAAAGTTAGTGCATTATCTCTGAGACACACCCACAAAAATTGGTGGCATTATATATCTGCTGCATTTTATATTACATCTACTATAACTTTTTCCCTTTCACAACTTTATTAAGATATATAAGATATCCCCCCCCTCCCTCTTCATATAATCTTCCCTAATGGATGCTGTTTTATCTGTGAAGAAAAGTTGACAGGTGATAAAGATTAAGGCAGGGACTGTCTTTTCTATAGGTATTCTCTGTGCTTTTCACAGAATAAATATTTAAATATTTATTAATTTAAGTAAATTATTTATACATAAATACATACAAAAATTTTTTTATGTCATTCTTTCATTCCTTTGTTCAGTTTCCCAAAGGAGGAAGAAACATTATTATTCAGGGCAGAGGAGTTGGTAGAAGAGGAAGAGGAGATAAAAATCCCAGGCCAAGATGATCTTTGAAGCACCAAAATCCAAATGGCTGAAAACAAAAAGATTGATTGCCAGAGCAAAAATTCTGGATTCAGACCTGTATACTTAATCAGTAAATTAAAAAACAGGAAATGGAATTTGATTGTTTCTCTGACTCAAGTTGATTGCTCAGAGCGTCCATCTTTTTTATATCAATTCTTTGAGTTTCCTGCCCCCATGTGGTTCTGCAGTGGTGGCACAGTCTTGGGTAGAGACTAGATATGAAATTGTAAAATATAGAAAAATACTTCAAATATCATATTTCTATAGAATTCAAACTTTACCAGGAAATATTGCCCAAAAGAACAGTAAGGAAGGTTCAAATCAGGATAACAAGAATTTGGGCCTTAGTTTTACACTTGTTTTAGCCTTCTGAAATTGCCTTGCTGTGATTTCCATAAACCTTATAGAGAGCTACATGTTTCTTTCCACCATATTACTAGGATAAATAACTATCCTCTGGATAACACACATGAGCAAATACTTTCTCAATTTATAGATTTTTGGAATCTTGGAATCAGAAGGGATCTTAGGAACCAACTAGTCCAAAATTATTGCCTCAAATGCAAAAAATCCAATTATCTGATAATCCACTACCACTAGGCTTACTATGAATCTTTGGAGATTTCCTAAAGTGGCTGATAATAGTCATAAGATTCTATTAGAGGCAGCTGAGTTTATTGAGCATAGTAAATAAGTTAATAAATGCTTTTTGAAATGAATTGGAAACCATACAAATAATGAGAACATTATGAATTCTTATCATTAGCCTTTCACATTCCAAAAAAGTATTAGAACTCATTAATCAAAATGATGATAAAGATAATCACGAACATCCTCATTTAAGTTCTGACACAATTCCATCATTTACAAGCAATCCAAGAAGAGGAAAATGGTAAAAAAGAGTCCACCAATCATGAAAAAATAAAGGCTAGGAAAGACACAAATATATTTATTTAAACAAGGTCTTCATGTGACCTGATCTAAAGTTATAAAATCCACATAGAAAAGACAAGAAGTGAGGACTTCCAGCCAAGATGGCAGCATGGAGGCAGACAGCTGCTTGAGCTCCGTATTTTCTCTCAGGACTTACTTCATGACAAGCCTCGGAATTAATGCTTGACTGGAAAAGAAACCCACAAATAATCACCAACAGAAGACATTCTTGAAATTCGCCAGAGAAGGTCTGTGTTTGCTCAGGGGAGAGGATAAACAGACTGGGCGCAGACTGAGGGCAGGCAGCAAGAGGGAGGCAAGCAGCTCACACAGCTCAGACCTGAGAGGGGAGGGGGGCGATTTCTTCCATTTCTTCCAAAAGACTTTTACCCCAGTGTGGATGTTCTGTCTTGGCAGCAAGCCAGGAACAACAGAGAGGGTGTAAAGACCAGAGGTGAAGAATAAAACCCCAGAAAGCCAGTGTCTCTTGGGACCTGGCCATCCCCACCCCCACCCAGAGTGACTCAGCACACTTTTAGAGCCTCAGAGTGCAGACACAGCATAGCCATCACTGTCCTGTTAGTGCCTTGCTGCTGTCTTCCGCAGTCTGTAGAGGAAGCCTGGTAAAACCATCCAACCCCCCGCCCCCAAAACAGACTAATTGTTTTTCTTGTCAATTTGTTTTCTTCAATTCCCGCTCTGACAAAATGAACAAAAAAATTTAAAAGGGCTCTAACCATTGACAGCTTCTGTATGGAGAAAGAACAGACTTCAAACACTGAGGAGACTAAAAGCAGATTGTCTCCAGAGAAATCCCCTAAAGGGGATATGATCTGCTCTTCAATACACAAAACTCTCATAGAGGAAATCAAAAAGGATCTCACAAGAGAGGTAGAAGAGAAATAGGAAAAGGAAAGGGAAGCTTGGCAAGAGAGTCTGGAGAAGTGATCCCACACATTTAAAGACAGAGTGGATAAAGAAATCAAATCATTGAAAAACAAAATTAGTGAATTAGAAAAGGTAAACAACTCCAAGGAAACCAGGTCACTAATGTGAGCTGGAAAAAGAAAACAGCTCTCTAAAAAATAAAATTGATGAAAATGAAAAAAATTCCATAGGGAAAAAAAACCTCAAAAACTCAATTGGACAATTACAAGAAGATATTAAAAAAGTGAGTGAAGAAAATACATCATTGAAAATTAAACTCAAACAAGTAGAAATGAATGACTCAAGGAGAAACCAAGAAGTAGTCAAGCAAAACCAGAAAAATGAAACAATTGAAAAGAATGTCAAGTACCTTATTGGAAAGACAACAGACCTGTAAAACAGATCCAGGAGAGACAACTTGAGAATAATCGGACTCCCTGAAAAATGTGAGGAAAAAAAGAGTGTGGACACTATTTTCCAGGAAATTATCAAAGAGAACTATCCAAACGTTTTGGAAACAGAGGGTAAAATAGACATTGAAAAAATTCATCGATCACCTACTGAAAGGGACCTAAAATCAAAACGCCAAAAAATATAGTGGCCAAGTTCAAGAACCATCAGATGAAGGAAAAAATGTTGGAAGCTGCTAGAAAAAAGCAATTCAGATATGGAGAATCCACAATAAGGATAACCCAGGATCTAGTAGCGTCCACATTAAAAGAATGAAGGGCCTGGAATATGATATTCCGAAAGGCTAAGGAACTTGGTATGCAGCCAAGAATAACTTGAGCATCGTTTTCCAGGAAAGAAGATGGACATTTAATGAAATAAATGAATTCCATCTATTCTTGATGAAAAAAACAGATCTGCACAAAATGTTTGATCTTCAAATACAGAACTAAAGAGATTTCTAAAAAGGTAAAAAGAAATCTTGAGAACTATATTTCTGCCATAAAGATATGTAAAGAACACATGTATAATTTGTCCTGGAAACTAGAGGTGGAAAGGAAATTATACCATAAAAAAGAGTAAAGTGGTGGTACTACATCTCATGAAGAGGCAAAGGTAACCTATTATGTCTGAGAGAAAGAAAGGAGGGGGATAAACATAGTGTGTATCAATACACATATTCGATTTATGGTGAAACTTCTTCCACTTCATTGAAAAGTGAGAGGAAAGGAGTAAGCTAAGGGGAAGCAAATACAGAAATTGTGAGAAAAAGGGGTAAAATAGGAAGAGGAACTTTAAGGTGGGGGAGGGATACTAAAAAGGAAGGGCTGTGAAAAGCAAGTGGTGTTCACAAGTTTAATACTGGGTAAGGGGGTAAGAGGGAAGGAAAGGGGAAAAGCATAAGTAGGGGTTAACAGGATGGCAAGCAATATAGAATTAGACATTCTAACCATAAATGTGAATGGGGTAAACTCCCTCATAAAGAGGAAGTAGTTAGCAGACAGGATTAAAAGCCAGAATCCTACTATATGTTGTTTACAGGAAACACACCTGAAACAGGGTGATACATTCAAAATAAAAGTAAAAGGGTGGAACAGAATCTACTATGCTTCAGGTGAAGCCAAAAAATCAGGGGTAGCCATCCTCATCTCAGATCAAGCAAAAACAAAAATTGATCTAATTAAAAGAGATAAGGAAGGGCATTATATCCTGCTAAGGGGTAGCATAGATAATGAAGCAGTATCAATATTAAACATATATGCACCAAGTGGTGCAGCATCTAAATTCTTAAAAGAGAAATTAAGAGCTGCAAAAAGAAATAGACAGCAAAACTATAATAGTGGGAGATCTCAACCTTGCACTCTCAGAATTAGATAAATCAAACCATAAAATAAATAAGAAAGAAGTCAAAGAGGTAAATAGAATACTAGAAAAGTTTGATATGATAAATCTTTGGAAAAAGCTAAATGGAGACAGAAAGGAGTACTTTCTTCTTAGCAGTTCATGGAACCTATACAAAAATTGATCATATACTAGGACATAAAAACCTCAAAATCAAATGCAGTAAGGCAGAAATAGTAAATGCATCCTTTTCAGACCACAATGCAATGAAAATTACATTTAATAAAAAGCCAGGGGAAAATAGACCAAAAAATATTTGGAAACTAAAAAATCTTATACTAAAGAATGATTGGGTAAAGCATCAAATCATAGACATAATTAATAGCTTCACCCAAGAAAATGACAATAATGAAACATCATACCAAAATGTGTGGGATACAGCCAAAGCAGTAATAAGAGGAAGTTTTATATCTCTAGAGGCCTACTTGCATAAAATAGAGAAAGAGAAGGTCAATGAATTGAGCTTACAACTCTCCCCAGATTATTTTTACCTTCCGAATCCAATTCTTCCTTTGCAACAACAACAACAAAATTCAGTTCTGCACATATATATTGTACCTAGGATATACTATAATATATTTAATATGTATGGGAATGCCTGCCATCTAGGGGAGGGAGTGGAGGGAAGGAGGGGAAAATTTTGGAACAGAAGGGAGTACAAGGGATAATGTTGTAAAAAAAAATTACCTATGCATATGTACTGTCAAAAAATATTATAATTATAAAATTAATTAAAAAGAAAAGACAAGAAGTGAGCAAGAGTTTAATTTCCAAAAGCATGATTGGCCCTTGAGCTTAGCTTTGTAAAATATGCAGAAAGAAGGATAAGCTGTGTTATATGCTTTTATGAAAGAAGTGAGTTTTGGTGCTAAAGAGAATCAAATGCCTCTCTTATTTGTCTAAAAGGAACTCTGTGTTGCCATACAAACAATAGGTATTAAACACAGCTGGACTAGTTTACAAGTATTATTAATTTAAGAGTGAAAATTTAGCTTAACCTTATTTTCTTTTATAATGCTAGTAGTTATAAAAACAAAGACAAAAACAAAAACCTTTCCCTGAAGTTACCTGGAATTTTCACAGCATTTCATTTATCACTATATTTATAACAGAAACAAGTGACAATTTCTGCATTTCACAAATGGAGAAAAAATAAATGTCATTTGTCTTGGGTTTTGTTAAGAGTCTAGACTACTTATTACCTCTGTCTGTTGCTTTATCTCCTGTCTAGTTTGAGGTCATATTTTTTGGTATCAGCTAAGGATGTGTATATATAAAATTTGGGTGTACATATGTGTAATGTATATATACATAAACATATATTATACATACATAATGTATATCATGATGACTTGGTTCAATTTTTTAGGATTAATCCTAAATTGTAAAGTTGGAGAATTGCCTTTAGAATAAGAATTCCCCCCAATCTAGCTCTAGCCTGCTTTCCCAGTCTTATTCCACATTATTCTCCTTCAAATATACTTGATTCCAGTTAGGCTGTGCTACTAGTTTTCTCTGAACTAGATATTCCATCTCCCATCTACACATATTTGTATATGCTGTCACTCTTGATTCCCTCCTTAAATCTATCTTTTAGAATTCTTACCTTTCTTCATGGTCCAGCTCACTTGCTACCTCCAAGTGAAGCCTTCGCTTACTCTTGAAGTTTTTAGTGCCTCCTCCTTTCTAAAATCATCTTCCATTTACTTATCTGAGTACCCATTGTTTATACTCTTGTTCTTACCTACTTTGGACTTTAGAAGGCAGTGGGCTTATATTTGGAAAGTTTCAGCATAATTTTTGGTCCTGTAAAGTTCAAGTGCCATTTCAGCAAAACTGCAGGATGTATTTTTATCTCAACTACTCAGGACTGAGTCAGCAAATTTGTTCCTTCCAAGCATTGATATAGATTGCAAAATCCATCATTGATATTACTTTCTGGATCCTTGGACTTAGAATGATTTTTTTCTCTGATCATTGGAAATCCACAAGTTCATAACTTCCAATCCCTTCCCCCAAAAGGAAACAACCTTAAGAGAATAGAATAATATTAATTTCAGATGAGAAGGTCCATGGTTTCTCTTCTCACATCATTTCTGTGTGGCAGGAAGAAGTAACAAAGAGACAAAATCCAACCAAGAAAAAAAAAACAGGCTGATTCAGAGTATTTGAATGCCCCTCTCCACTCCACTTCTTGTTTCTCCATTCCAATCAGGAGACTCCTACTATTTACAAATTGAAACTAGTTACAGAATGTCTTTGAATTCTCTGAATTCTCTCTAAGGCATTTCTATTACATGTCATCATGACACCTCTAGGAATGAATGCTTCCTGAGGCTATCACAATGATTGGTGAGAAGGGCCAGTGACAATATTCATTTTCAACTTATGGCTCCATCACCATACCCTGACTCCCTGCCCTCCTCTTCTAGTGCTTATTATCTTCCTTCTACTCTAGCCTTTTTCTCACAATTATGTTTTGTCTTTCTGTATTAGAATGTAATCTCTATGAAAGTTATAGTTTACTTTTGTGGTAGCAGGGAATCAGGAACTGAGGAAATACTCATCAATTGGGAAGCGGTTTAAACAAGTTATGTTATATGAGTATATATATATATTATATATATATATATATATATATATATATATATATATATATATATATATATATATATATATATATATGGTATAAGAAATGATGAAGGGGATGGTTTCAGAAAAACCTGGGAAGATTTGGATACATTGATGAAAAGTGCACTGAGAAGAACAGAACATTTTACTTTTATTTTTTATTATTATATCTTTTTATTTCAAAACATATGCATCGGTAATTTTTTCAGCATTGACCCTTGCAAAACCTTCTGTTCCAAATTTTCCCTCCCTTCCCCCCATCCTCTCCCTTAGATGGGAGGTGATTCAATATATGTTAAATATGTTAAATTATATATTAAATCCAATATATGTATACATATTTATACAGTTATCTTCCTGCACAAGATAATTGGATCTAGAAAGAAAAAAACCTGAGAAGAAAAACAAAAATTCAAGCAAAGAATAATAGAAAGAGTGAAAATGCTATCTTGAGGTCCACACTCAGTTTCCATAGTCCTCTCTTTGGGTGGTAGATGGCTCTCTTCATTACTGGACAATTGGAATTGGTTTGAATCTACTCATTGTTGAAGAGAGCCACATCCATGAGAATTGATCATCATATAGTCTTCTTGTTGCTATGTATAATGATCTCTTGGCAGAGCCATTTATTTGATAATAACAACATTATAAAGACAACAACAATGAGAACAGATTAACAATGACTAACCATAGTTCAAAAGGATTTATGATGAAATGCAGTATTCGTGGTGCAGATTGGGAACACTGTCTCTCTCTCTCCCTCCCTCCCTCCTTCCTTCCTTTCCTCCTTCTCTCTCTCTCTCTCCCCTTTTCTCTGTCTCTGTCTGTCTCTTTTTCTGTCTCTCCCTCTTTGGTCTCTCTCTTCCTCTTTCCTTCTGTGTTTCTCTTTCTTTCTTCTTTCCTTTCTTCCTTCTTTGAATATTGCTAATTTGGGAATTTGTTTTACTTAACTATAAATATTGGCTCAATATCATCAGCCTGAATCACAGATATCCCCTGGATCCCTGAGATTATACTTACTGACTTCTCCAGGGATCTTCAGGGATCTCAAAATCAAAACCAATCATACGCCTAGAGAAGAAAAAACAAGCAAACAAAAACAAAAAACAAATAGATGATTGCAATTGTTGCAAGTAATCCTTTGTGCAACCTCCTGACTTTGGTTTTGTACAGTTTTAAAGTGTCTCCATGAGTTGGAGGGGGTATTATTAAATAATCTCAAAAAGGGAAACATTTTCATTTAAGAAATAAATATGCAGAATTTTTTTTCTGATTTGGAGATGAGGAAGGTTGAAATGTTAAACCATTTAATTCAAAATACATACTCTGAGAAGAATCTAAGAAAGGTGGTAATCACTGCTCTCTCCAGCTGGTTTTACAAGAGTCTTGATATTCTCTTGATTGGGTAGGCAAAGCCTACATAGTCAAGTTGATATTAAAATGAAAATGAAAGCACAATGGTCTTGTGTTCAGGTCAAGTCCTAAAAATACAACTTTTCTATTTTTAACCAGGAATTAAACCTCATTTTTCAATCCTTCCTTATTCCTAAGCAAAAGAAATTCATTTCTGATGTCATAGGCTTAATTAATTAAGTAAGCAAAACTAATAAGTTATAATAACCAGAGTTTTTGTTTGGGAAAAATTTGGCATTTCTCTTTCTTTCATTCCTAATAACTTCTGCATTGGTCCTAGTCCCTCACTCATTCAATAAATAATCATTTATTAAGAGCCTGTGCAAAAGGAAGCAAAAGATAGTTTCTGTCATAAACGATCTTACAGTCTAATAGGGGAGACAACATCAAAACAAATATATACAAAACAACCTACATGCAGGATAAATAGGAATTATTCAACAGAGGGAAGAACTGGAATTAAGAAGGATTAGGGAGAGTTTCTTGTAGAAGGCATATTTTAGTAGAGACTTAAAGACATCTCTACAGATTGAAATGGTAGTCAAAACAAGTAGGGAGAGTGTTCTAGACATGAGACATAGTGAATGAGGATGCACTTAGTAAATATTTCATAAATGCTTGTTGACTAACTGAATGTTTGACTGACTACACTTTCATGAGAACCCGGCCACCCCCAACCCCCACCTGGACTGACTCGGTGCGTTCTCAGAGCCTCAGAGCGCAGACTCAGTACAGTCATTGCTGTTCTGTTAGTGGCTCTCTGCTGCCCTGCCCCCAGTCTGTAGAGGAAGCCCATTAATAACATCCAGCCCTATCCCCCGCAAAACAGACCAATTGTTTCTCTTGTCAGTTTGTTTTCTTTGATTCCTACTCTGACAAAATGAACAAAAAATTCAAAAGGGCTCTAACCATTGACAGCTTCTGTGTGGAGAGGGAGCAGACTTCAAATGCTGAGGAGACTAGGAACAGAATGTCCCCAGATGTATCCCCTGGGAGGGATATAAGCTGCTCCTCAATACAAAAGAACCTCATAGAGGAAATCAAAAAGGCTCTCACAATAGAGCTGGAAGAGAAATGGGAAAAGGAAAGGGAAGCTTGGCAAGAGAGCCTGGAGAAGTCATCCCATGCATGCAAAGACAGAGTGGATAAAGAAATCAAATCATTGAGAAACAAGATTAGTGAGCTGGAAAAGGTAAACAACTCCAAGGAAAACAGGATTAGTGAGCTGGAAAAGGTAAACAACTCCAAGGAAAACAGGATTAGAGAGCTGGAAAAAGAAATCAGCTCTCAAAAAAATAAAATGGAAAAAATGGAAAAAAATTCCATAGAAGATAAAAACTCAATTGGACAATTACAAAGAGATATAAAAAAAGTGAGTGAAGAAAATACATCATTGAAAATTAGACTGGAACAAGTAGAAATGAATGACTCAAGGAGAAACCAAGAGGGAGTCAAGCAAAACCAGAGAAATGAAACAATTGAAAAGACTGTCAAGTACCTTACCAGAAAGACAACAGACCTGGAAAACAGATCCAGGAGAGACAATTTGAGAATAATCGGACTCCCTGAAAAATGGGAGGAAAAAAAGAGCTTGGACACCATTTTCGAGGAAATTATCAAAGAGAACTGCCCAGACGTTTTGGAAACAGAGGGTAAAATAGACATTGAGAAAATTCATCGATCACCTACTGAAAGGGACCCTAAAATCAAAACGCCAAGAAATATAGTGGCCAAGTTCAAGAACCATCAGACAAAGGAAAAGATATTGGAAGCTGCTAGAAAAAAACAATTCAGATATGGAGGATCCACAATAAGGATAACACAGGATCTAGCAGCATCCACATTAAAAGAACGCAGGGCCTGGAACATGATATTCCGAAAGGCTAAGGAACTTGGTATGCAGCCAAGAATAACTTACCCAGCAAGAATGAGCATCGTTTTCCAGGGAAGAAGATGGACATTTAACGAAATAAATGAATTCCATCTATTTTTGATGAAAAAACCAGACCTACATAAGAGGTTTGATCTTCAAATACAGAACTCAAGAGACTTCTAAAAAAGGTAAAAAGAAATCTTGAGAACTATATTTCTGTCAAAAAAATATGTAAAGAACATATGTACAATTTGTCTTAGAAACTAGAGGTGGAAAGGAGATTATATCATAAAAAAGTATAAAGTGGTGGTACTACATCTCATGAAGAGGCAAAGGTAACCTATTATATCTGAGAGAAAGAAAGGAGGGAGATGAACATAGCGTGTATCATTAGACATATTCGATTTATGGTGAAACTTCTTCCACTTCATTGAAAAGTGAAAGGGAAGGAGTAAGCTAAGGGGAAGGGAATACAGTAATTTCTAGGAAAAGGGGTAAAATAAGGGGAGGATCTTTAAGGTGGGGGAGGGATCCACAAAAGGGAGGGCTGTGAAAAGCAAGTGGTGTTTACCAGTTTAATACTGGATAGGAGGGTAAAAGGGAAGGAAAGGGGAAAAGCATAAGCAGGGGTTAATAGGATGGCAAGCAATATAGAATTAGTCCTTCTAACCATAAATGTGAATGGGGCAAACTGCCTCATAAAGAGGAAGCAGTTAGCAGACTGGATTAAAAGTCAGAATCCTACTATATGTTGTTTACAGGAAACACACCTGAAACAGGATGAGACATTCAAACTAAAAGTAAAAGGGTGGAGCAGAATCTATTATGCTTCAGGCAAAACCAAAAAAGCAGGAGTAGCCATCCTCATCTCAGATCAAGCAAAAACAAAAATTGATCTAATTAAAAGAGATAAGGAAGGGCATTATATCCTGCTAAAGGGAAGCATCAATAGTGAAGCAGTATCAATATTAAACATGTATGCACCAAGTGGTGCAGCATCTAAATTCTTAAAAGAGAAATTAAGAGAGCTGCAAGAGGAAATAGATAGCAAAACTATAATAGCGGGAGATCTCAACCTTGCACTATCAGAATTAGATAAATCAAACCACAAAATAAATAAGAAAGAAGTCAAAGAGGTAAATAGAATACTAGAAAAGTTTGATATGATAGATCTTTGGCGAAAGCTAAATGGAGACAGAAAGGAATATACTTTCTTCTCAGCAGTTCATGGAACCTATACAAAAATTGATCATATACTAGGGCATAAAAACCTCAAAATCAAATGCAGTAAGGCAGAAATAGTAAATGCATCCTTTTCAGACCATAATGCAATCAAAATAACATTTAATAAAAAGCCAGGGGAAAATAGACCAAAAAATAATTGGAAAATAAATAATCTTATACTAAAGAATGATTGGGTAAAACAGCAAATCATAGACATAATTAATAACTTCACCCAAGAAAATGACAATAATGAGACATCATACCAAAATGTGAGGGATACAGCCAAAGCAGTAATTAGGGGAAGTTTTATATCTCTACAGGCCTACCTGCATAAAAGAGAGAAAGAGAGGGCCAACGAATTGGGTTTACAACTAAAATTGCTAGAAAAGGAACAAATTAAAAACCCCCAGACAAACACAAAACTTGAAATTCAAAAAATAAAAGGTGAGATTAATAAAATTGAAAGTAAAAAAACTATTGAATTAATTAATAAAACTAAGAGTTGGTTTTATGAAAAAACCAACAAAATAGACAAACCCTTACTAAACCTGATTAAAACAAGGAAAGAGAAAAAGCAAATTGATAGTCTTGAAAATGAAAAGGGTGAACTCACCACTAATGAAGAGGAAATTAGAACAATAGTTAGGAGCTACTTTGCTCAACTTTATGCCGATAAATTCGATAACTTAAATGAAATGGAAGAATACCTTCAAAAATATAGCTTGCCCAGATTAACAGAGGAAGAAGTAAGTAGTCTAAATAGTCCCATCTCAAAAAAAGAAATAGACCAAGCTATTAACCAACTTCCTAAGAAAAAGTCCCCAGGACCAGATGGATTTACAGGTGAATTCTACCAAACATTTAAAGAACAACTAACTCCAATGCTATGTAAACTATTTGAAAAAATAGGGATTGAAGGAGTCCTACCAAATTCCTTCTATGACACAGACATGGTACTGATACCTAAACCAGGTAGATCGAAAACTGAGAAAGAAAACTATAGACCAATTTTCTTAATGAATATTGATGCTAAAATCTTAAATAAGATATTAGCAAATAGACTTCAGAAAATCATCCCCAGGATAATACACTATGACCAAGTGGGATTTATACCAGGAATGCAGGGCTGGTTTAATATTAGGAAAACTATTAGTATAATTGACCATATTAATAATCAAATTAATAAAAACCATATGATCATCTCAATAGATGCAGAAAAGGCATTTGATAAAATCCAACATCCATTCCTACTAAAAACGCTTGAGAGTATAGGAATAAATGGACTATTCCTTAAAATAATAAGGAGCATATATTTAAAACCTACAGTAAACATCATATGTAATGGTGATAAACTAAAACCTTTCCCTGTAAGATCAGGAGTGAAACAAGGTTGCCCACTATCACCATTACTATTCAATATAGTACTAAAAACTCTAGCCTTGGCAATAAGAGCCGAGAAAGAGATCCAAGGAATTAGAGTAGGAAATGAAGAAATCAAATTGTCACTTTTCGCTGATGACATGATGGTATACTTAGAGAACCCCAAAGACTCTGCTAAAAAGCTATTAGAAATAATTCAGAATTTTAGCAAAGTCGCAGGATACAAAATAAATCCACATAAATCCTCAGGATTTTTATACATTACCAACACAATCCAACAGCAAGATATACAAAGAGAAATTCCATTCAAAATAACAGTCGATAGTATCAAATATTTGGGAATATATCTACCAAAGGAGAGTCAGGAATTATATGAGCAAAATTACAAAATACTTGCCACAAAAATAAAGTCAGATTTAAATAATTGGAAAGACATTCAATGTTCTTGGATAGGCCGAGCGAACATAATAAAGATGACAATACTCCCCAAACTAATCTATTTATTTAGTGCTATACCAATCAGACTCCCAAGAAACTATTTTAATGACCTAGAAAAAATAACAACAAAATTCATATGGAAGAATAAAAGGTCGAGAATTGCAAGGGAACTAATGAAAAAAAAAGTCAGAGGAAGGTGGTCTAAGTGTACCTGATTTAAAGCTATATTATAAAGCAACAGTCACCAAAACCATTTGGTATTGGCTAAGAAATAGACTAGTTGATCAGTGGCATAGGTTAGGTTCACAGGACAAGATAGTGAATAAAAATAGCAATCTAATCTTTGACAAACCCAAAGATCCCAAATTTTGGGATAAGAATTCATTATTTGACAAAAACTGCTGGGAAAACTGGAAATTAGTATGGCAGAAACTAGGCATGGACCCACATTTAACACCACATACTAAGATTAGATCAAAATGGGTCCAAGATTTAGGCATAAAGAACGAAATCATAAATAAATTGGAGGAACATGGGATGGTTTACCTCTCAGACTTGTGGAGGAGGAAGGAGTTTGTGTCCAAGGGAGAACTAGAGACCATTATTGATCACAAAATAGAACATTTTGAATACACCAAATTAAAAAGTTTCTGCACAAACAAAACTAATGCAAACAAGATTAGAAGGGAAGTAACAAATTGGGAAAACATTTTTACAGTTCAAGGTTCTGATAAAGGCCTCATCTCCAAAATATACAGAGAATTGACTTTAATTTATAAGAAATCAAGCCATTCTCCAATTGATAAATGGTCAAAGGATATGAACAGACAATTTTCAGATGATGAAATTAAAACTATTTCCACTCATATGAAAGAGTGTTCCAAATCACTATTGATCAGAGAAATGCAAATTAAGACAACTCTGAGGTATCATTACACACCTGTCAGATTGGCTAAGATGACAGGAACAAATAACGATGAATGTTGGAGGGGCTGTGGGAAAACTGGGACACTGATGCATTGTTGGTGGAGTTGTGAAAGAATCCAACCATTCTGGAGAGCAATCTGGAATTATGCGCAAAAAGTTATCAAAATGTGCATACCCTTTGACCCAGCCATACTACTACTGGGCTTATACCCCAAGGAACTACTAGAGAAGGGAAAGGGTCCTGTATGTGCCAAAATGTTTGTGGCAGCCCTTTTCATAGTGGCTAGAAGCTGGAAGATGAATGGATGTCCATCAATTGGAGAATGGTTGGGTAAACTATGGTATATGAATGTTATGGAATATTATTGTTCTATAAGAAATGACCAACAGGAGAAATACAGAGAGGCTTGGAGAGACTTACATCAACTGATGCTGAGTGAAACGAGCAGAACCAGAAGATCATTATACACTTCAACAATGATACTGTACGAGGATGTATGCTGATGGAAGTGGATTTCTTCAACATAGAGAAGAACTAATCCAATTCCAATTGATTAATGATGGACAGAACCAGCTACATCCAGAAAAGGAACACTGGGAAATGAGTGTAAACTGTTATTTTTACCTTCTGAATCCAATTCTTCCTGTGCAACAAAAAATTCGGTTCTACACACATATATTGTATCTAGAATATACTGTAATATATTTAACATATATAAGACTGCTTGCCATCTGGGGGAGGGGGTTGGGGGAGGAAGGGAAAAAATCTGAATAGAAGTAAGTGCAAGGGATAATATTGTAAAAAATTACCCATGCATATGTACTGTCGAAAAATGTTATAATTATAAAATAAAATAAAAAAAAAAAAAAAAAGAATTGATGGAATAAATCTTATCTTATATTCCCAAAGTGCCAATAAATATCATTTCATACTATATATAGTCATCATATCTAATATACTAATGATGAGTACTAATTCTAAATATTTACAAGACTACTATAAAAAATAATTGCAGCTTTTGGATCAATAACAATAGTAAAGTCTATGAAGAACTTGATAAGACTCTCTAAAGTAAATAAGTATACATTCAGATACTTGGTGATTTCAATGAAAAGCTGAAGAAAGATGAGGATGGGGAGAAGTATTTGGGAAAATTTGTTTCAGGAAAAAAGAAATGAGAGAGGTTAAAAACTAGTAGATTATACTGAAGCCTCATGGAATGAATTCTTTCTCACAAATACTCAAGCCCTGAATGCTTTCTTTTAAAAAATAATTGGTAGTTATTGACCATAATGTGTACCAAATGACATCATAAGGAATGAAATTGACTTCACTTTAAGAACAAAAAGACTGATTATGGACATAAGTTTTATCACGGAGTCAGATTGTCTGTGTATAATTAGACTATGAGTTAGAAGATCAGAATTTATATTAAATAATAATGGCAATAGGGAAAAGATATGATTATAATGCCATTAGGCTCCTCTTATGTTACTAAGTGGCTAGTGCTGATACTATTCCAAGTGAAATTTACAGAGCAGGAGGACCAATGCTCATATAAAAGTTGACTGAAATGTTCTGGGTTATATTGCAAGAGGAGGTTATCTGTCAGAAGTTCAAGGAAGCTTCCATTGTCCGTTTATATAAAGGAAAAGGAAATAGGCTATCCTATGACAATTATGGGAGTATCTCTTTGAGTCATTGCCTGCAAGATTCTTGCCAGAGCTCTTAATTAGCTTATCCTTTACCTGGAAGATGTTAGTTTTACCTTAGAGCCATCATGGTTTCACAAAGGATTGAAGAAGAGTCTATGGTGGCTGCTGTCTGACAATACTAGAAAAAATGTCTATCTGACCAAAGTCTCTGACACTGTCAATCATGAGGGCTTGGAGAAGATCATGGCAAAATTTGGTTGTCCAGAGAAGTCCATCATATTATAATTCAGTTTCATGACAGCATGCTTGCATAGTTTTGGATAATGGATAATGCTCTCAAGCTTTCCCAATCATCATTAGAATAAAGCAGGACTGTATGCTTGCTCCCATGGTTTTTTTTTTAAACACAATGTTTTCAGCAGTGTTGTTGGATGCCTTCAAATTTGACTAAAACTGATTTAAGGACAGCTACTACACTAATGTTAAATTACTTAACTTGAAAAAGCTAATGAGCAGAACCAAGAGAAGATTATAGAGAATAACAATAGTATTGTTTTAGGAACAACTTTGAGTGACTAAGTCATTCCAACTATTACAAATGCCTAAATTAATTGCAAAGATCCAATGAAGGAAGATGTAATTTGTATCCAGAGAAAGAACTGAGGTACATACACACAGAGACACATACACATACACACTTCTGTCTAATGGTTGCCATTTTAGAGTAGGGAAAAGTAAGGAGGGAGGGCAAAAAGAAAGTTACATGACAACTTTGTTATATATTTGAAAGGAATAATACACAATGGATCTGCAGTTTCAGATGCAATCCTCTTTTTCTATTCTAATTTGTTGTGGAAGTGCTTGTTTTATTTCTTAAGTTCAGAATTTTAAAAATATGTTTGGGAAAAAGAAAAAGCAACAAGTCATGTCTAAAGTGGAGGGAGGGTTGGTACATGTCTTTTTGTTCATAGGAGATTCTGCACGCATTATAGCTTCTGAGATTGAGATGTAACAGAATACGGATTGATTTCCTGCCACTAGGTCATTGGACCCCTGCTCTACTTTATATTCTGTCCAGTTGAAAGTTGATTAAGGGGATGGAGACAGGATGTCAGAGAAAAGGCAGAAATTTGCCTAAAGTCTCCCAAATTCCTCTCCAAATAACTTTAAAATAACATCTCAAAATTAATTCTGGAGTGGCAGAACCCACAAAAGGATAGAATAAGTCTAGTTCAAGATAACTTAGAAGATTGACAGGAAAGATCTGTCATAATGGGATGAGGGAGACCACAGTCCAGGACAAGTAACTCCCTGGCAAGCCAGCACCAGACCTTGGGAACAAACCAGCTGTCATTTCTGGAGCTCTTAGCCCACAAGTGGTAAGGGGATCAGAAAAATAGTCAGGAGGAAATTATAAGGGTCCTTTTGTCTGCTGGCACTAGTCGCAATACTCTATTGCATTATCCACACAGAAATCTGGATTGCAATGCTGGGTCACAATTTCAGACTGAGGAGGAATGTTATCACACCACAGTTTATGGCTACAGGAAAGTAGAAACCCTGGTCATAGTTCCAGGATCCAGGATCAGGACAGTAGTAAATATACCTTTCTTTAGCTCATACCACCTTGGAAGAATCAAAAACTTACAGATCCTCAGAACTAGCTCTGAAAACAGCTATATAAAAAAACCCTGAAGTTTGGCACAATGTTCCCTCCACCCCAGGAGCAGAGCCCAACTTTAACATAAAAGTCAAGAAATAGACAAGAAAACAATGAGCAAACAAAAACAAACAAAAGAACCTGATCATTGAAAATTGCAGTGGTGCCAGGAAGATCAAAACATAAACTCAGAAGAAAACAACAAATTCAGAACTACTATATCCAAACTTCAAAGAAAAAGATGATTTGGTCTCAGACCCAGAAAGAATTCTTGGAAGAGCTCAAAAAAAAAGACAAAAAAAAAAAAAACAAAACAAACAAACAAACAAAAAAACCTTTTCAACATCAAATAAGAAAGGTAGAAGAAAAATTGGCAAGATAAATGAGAGTGCTGCAAGAAAATCAGAAAAAAGTAATCAACAGCTTAATAAAGGAGGCACAAAAATTACTGAATAAAATGACACCTTAAGAAACAGAATAAATCAAATGATAAATGAGGCACAAAATCCACTTTAAAGAACTTCTTTAAAAGAAAAATTGGCCAAATAAAAGAGGTACAAAAGCTCATAGAAGAAAATATTTCCTAAAACATTAGAATTGGACAAGCAGAAGCTAGCAACTACATGAGACATCAAAAAACAACAAAACAAAATCAAAAGAATGAAAACAAATAGAATAAAATTCAAAATATATCTTTGGAAAAACAACTGACCTGAAAATAGATCAAGGAAAAATGATTAAAGAATGATTAAAGAATTATTGAACTTTCCTGAAAGCCATGATTTTTTTTAAAGGGCCTACCTATCATCTTTCAAGAAATTATTAAGGAAAACTTCCCTCATATCTTAGAACCAGAGAGTAAAATAGAAACAGGAAAAAATCCATCAATCATTTCCTGAAATAGATACTAAAATTAAAATTGCAAAGAATATTATTGTTAAATTCTAAAGCTCCCAGGTAAAGAAGAAAATATTTCCAACAGCTAGAAGGAAACAATTTAAATATTGTGAAGCCATAATCAGGACCACACAAGACTTAGCAATTTCTACTTTAAAGATGCTTCTGAGGACTTGGAACATGAAATTCTTGAGTGCAAAAGATCTACAGTTACAGGTAGCAAACCCTAGCAAAACTAAATATAATCCTTGGGTGGAAAATGAATACTTAGAGTATTTTTAAGCATTCCTGATGAAAATATAAAAGCCAACTAAAATTTTTAACTTTCAAATACAAGACTCAAAAAAAGTATAAAAAGATAAACAGGAAAAAGAAATCACAAGGAATTAAACATGGTTAAACTGTTTATATTCCTACATGATCCTACATCCTACATTGATAAGTATAACTTCTAAAAAACTTCTCTCATTATTAAGGCAGTTAGAAGATGTGTACATAAACTAAGGGAAGGGTGTGAATTGAATGTGATGGATGATATCTAAAATAAATAAATAAATAAAAAACCAAAGGCATGAGAGTGACAGATGAACTGAGAGAAGGGAGAAAGAAAAGGAAGAATGGGTTAAATTATCTTATATAAAAAGAAGCACAAAAGAACTTTTACAGTGGAAGAGAGGGTGTGTGTGTGTGTGTGTGTGTGTGTGTGTGTGTGTGTGTGTGTGTGCTGGAACTCTGTCTTCCCAGAAATCAGCGAGAGTCAGGATCACAAAACGTCTTTATTCTTTTTTTTTTAATTTTTGTTTTATTTTATAATTATAACTTTTTTTTGACAGTACATATGCATGGGTAATTTTTTACAACATTATCCCTTGCACTTACTTCTATTCAGATTTTTGCCCTTCCTCCCCCAACCCCCTCCCCCAGATGGCAGGCAGTCTTATACATGTTAAATATATTACAGTATATTCTAGATACAATATATGTGTGTAGAACCGAATTTCTTGTTGCACAGGAAGAATTGGATTCAGAAGGTAAAAATAACAGTTTACACTCATTTCCCAGTGTTCCTTTTCTGGATGTAGCTGATTCTGTCCATCATTAATCAATTGGAATTGGATTAGCTCTTCTCTATGTTGAAGATATCCACTTCCATCAGCATACATCCTCATACAGTATCATTGTTTAAGTGTATAATGATCTTCTGGTTCTGCTCGTTTCACTTAGCATCAGTTAATGTAAGTCTCTCCAAGCTTCTCTGTATTCCTCCTGTTGGTCATTTCTTACAGAACAATAATATTCCATAACATTCATATACCATAATTTACCCAACCATTCTCCAATGGATGGACATCCATTCATCTTCCAGCTTCTAGCCACTATGAAAAGGGCTGCCACAAACATTTTGGCACATACAGGTCCCTTTCCCTTCTTTAGTATTTCCTTGGGATATAAGCCCAGTAGTAGTATGGCTGAGTCAAAGGGTATGCACATTTTGATAACTTTTTGGGCATAATTCCAGATTGCTCTCCAGAATGGTTGGATTCTTTCACAACTCCACCAACAATGCATCAGTGTCCCAGTTTTCCCACAGCCCCTCCAACATTCATCGTTATTTATTCCTGTCATCTTAGCCAATCTGACAGGTGTGTAATGATATCTCAGAGTTGTCTTAATTTGCATTTCTCTGATCAATAGTGATTTGGAACACTCTTTCATATGAGTGGAAATAGTTTTAATTTCATCATCTGAAAATTGTCTGTTCATATCCTTTGACCATTTATCAATTGGAGAATGGCTTGATTTCTTATAAATTAAAGTCAATTCTCTGTATATTTTGGAGATGAGGCCTTTATCAGAACCTTGAACTGTAAAAATGTTTTCCCAATTTGTTACTTCCCTTCTAATCTTGTTTGCATTAGTTTTGTTTGTACAGAAACTTTTTAATTTGGTGTAATCAAAGTGTTCTATTTTGTGATCAATAATGCTCTCTAGTTCTCCCTTGGACACAAACTCCTTCCTCCTCCACAAGTCTGAGAGGTAAACCATCCTGTGTTCTTCCAATTTATTTATGATTTCGTTCTTTATGCCTAAATCTTGGACCCATTTTGATCTTATCTTAGTATGTAGTGTTAAATGTGGGTCCATGCCTAGTTTCTGCCAAACTAATTTCCAGTTTTCCCAGCAGTTTTTGTCAAATAATGAATTCTTATCCCAAAATTTGGGATCTTTGGGTTTGTCAAACACTAGATTGCTATTTTTATTCACTATCTTGCCCTGTGAACCTAATCTATGCCACTGATCAACTAGTCTATTTCTTAGCCAATACCAAATGGTTTTGGTGACTGTTGCTTTATAATATAGTTCTAGATCAGGTACAGCTAGACCACCTTCACTTAATTTTTTTTTCATTACTTCCCTTGAAATTCTCGACCTTTTGTTGTTCCATATGAATTCTGTTGTTATTTTTTCTAGGTTATTTAAATAGTTTCTTGGAAGTCTGATTGGTATAGCACTAAATAAATAGATTAGTTTAGGGAGTATTGTCATCTTAATTATAGTTGCTCGGCCTATCCAAGAGCACTGAATGTCTTTCCAATTATTTAAATCTGACTTTATTTTTGTGGCAAGTGTTTTGTAATTTTGCTCATATAATTCCTGACTCTCCTTTGGTAGATAGATTCCCAAATATTTTATACTATCGACCATTATTTTGAATGGAATTTCTCTTTGTATCTCTTGCTGTTGGATTGTGTTGTTAATGTATAAAAATGCTGAGGATTTATGTGGATTTATTTTGTATCCTGCAACTTTGCTAAAATTCTGAATTATTTCTAATAGCTTTTTAGCAGAGTCTTTGGGGTTCTCTAAGTATACCATCATGTCATCTGCAAAGAGTGATAGTTTGATTTCCTCATTTCCTACTCTAATTCCTTGAATCTCTTTCTCGGCTCTTATTGCCAAGGCTAGAGTTTCTAGTACTATATTGAAAAGTAATGGTGATAGTGGGCAACCTTGTTTCACTCCTGATCTTACAGGGAAAGGTTCTAGTTTATCGCCATTACATATGATGTTTACTGAAGGTTTTAAATATATGCTCCTTATTATTTTAAGGAATAGTCCATTTATTCCTATACTCTCAAGCGTTTTTAGTAGGAATGGATGTTGGATTTTATCAAATGCTTTTTCTGCATCTATTGAGATGATCATATGGTTTTTATTAATTTGATTATTAATATGGTCAATTATACTAATAGTTTTCCTAATATTAAACCAGCCCTGCATTCCTGGTATAAATCCCACTTGGTCATAGTGTATTATCCTGGGGATGATTTTCTGAAGTCTATTTGCTAATATCTTATTTAAGATTTTAGCATCAATATTCATTAAGGAAATTGGTCTATAGTTTTCTTTCTCAGTTTTTGATCTACCTGGTTTAGGTATCAGTACCATGTCTGTGTCATAGAAGGAATTTGGTAGGTATTCTTCCATTTTATTTAAGTTATCGAATTTATCGGCATAAAGTTGAGCAAAGTAGCTCCTAACTATTGTTCTAATTTCCTCTTCATTAGTGGTGAGTTCACCCTTTTCATTTTCAAGGCTAACAATTTGCTTTTTCTCTTTCCTTTTTTTAATCAGGTTTACTAAGGGTTTGTCTATTTTGTTGGTTTTTTCATAGAACCAACTCTTTGTTTTATTAATTAATTCAATAGTTTTTTTACTTTCAATTTTATTAATCTCACCTTTTATTTTTTGAATTTCAAGTTTTGTGTTTGTCTGGGGGTTTTTAATTTGTTCCTTTTCTAGCAATTTTAGTTGTAAGCCCAATTCATTGGCCCTCTCTTTTTCTATTTTATGCAAGTAGGCCTGTAGAGATATAAAATTTCCCCTTATTACTGCTTTGCCTGTATCCCACACATTTTGGTATGATGTCTCATTATTGTCATTTTCTTGGGTGAAGTTATTAATTATGTCTATGATTTGCTGTCTTATCCAATCATTCTTTAGTATAAGATTATTTAGTTTCCAATTATTTTTTGGTCTATTTTCCCCTGGCTTTTTATTAAATGTAATTTTGATTGCATTATGGTCTGAAAAGGATGCATTTACTATTTCTGCCTTACTGCATTTGATTTTGAGGTTTTTATGCCCTAGTATATGATCAATTTTTGTATAGGTTCCATGAACTGCTGAGAAGAAAGTATATTCCTTTCTGTCTCCATTTAGCTTTCATCAAAGATCTATCATATCAAACTTTTCTAGTATTCTATTTACCTCTTTGACTTCTTTCTTATTTATTTTGTGGTTTGATTTATCTAATTCTGAGAGTGCAAGGTTGAGATCTCCCACTATTATAGTTTTGCTATCTATTTCCTCTTGCAGCTCTCTTAATTTCTCTTTTAAGAATTTAGATGCTGCACCCCTTGGTGCATATATGTTTAATATTGATACTGCTTCATTATTGATGCTGCCCTTTAGCAGGATATAATGTCCTTCCTTATCTCTTTTAATTAGATCAATTTTTGTTTTTGCTTGATCTGAGATGAGGATGGCTACCCCTGCTTTTTTGGTTTTGCCTGAAGCATAATAGATTCTGCTCCACCCTTTTACTTTTAGTTTGAATGTCTCATCCTGTTTCAGGTGTGTTTCCTGTAAACAACATATAGTAGGATTCTGACTTTTAATCCAGTCTGCTAACTGCTTCCTCTTTATGAGGCAGTTTGCCCCATTCACATTTATGGTTAGAAGGACTAATTCTATATTGCTTGCCATCCTACTAACCCCTGCTTATGCTTTTCCCTTTTCCTTCCCTCTTACCTCCCTACCCAGTATTAAGCTTGTGCACACCACTTGCTTTTCACAGCCCTCCCTTTTTAGGATCCCTCTCCCACTTTAAAGATCCTCCCCTTATTTTACCCCTTTTCCTCAAAATTTCTGTATTCCCTTCCTCTTAGCTTACTCCTTCCCTTTCACTTTTCAATGAAGTGGAAGAAGTTTCACCATAAATCCAATATGTCTATTGATACACACTATGTTCATCTCCCTCCTTAATTTCTCTCAGATATAATAGGTTACCTTTGCCTCTTCATGAGATGTAGTACCACCACTTTACACTTTTTTATGATATAATTCCTTTTCCACCTCTAGTTTCTAAGACAAATTGTACATATGTTCTTTACATATTTTTTTGGCAGAAGTATAGTTCTCAAGATTTCTTTTTACCTTTTTAGAAATCTCTTGAGTTCTGTATTTGAAGATCAAACCTTTTATGTAGGTCTGGTTTTTTCATCAAAAATAGATGGAATTCATTTATTTTGTTAAATGTCCATCTTCTTCCCTGGAAAACGATGCTCATTCTTGCTGGGTAAGTTATTCTTGGCTGCATACCAAGTTCCTTAGCCTTTCAGAATATCATGTTCCAGGCCCTTCGTTCTTTTAATGTGGACGCTGCTAGATCCTGGGTTATCCTTATTGTGGATTCTCCATATCTGAATTGCTTTTTTCTAGCAGCTTCCAATATCTTTTCCTTTGTCTGATGGTTCTTGAACTTGGCCACTATATTTCTTGGCGTTTTGATTTTAGGGTCCCTTTCAGTAGGTGATCGATGAATTTTCTCAATGTCTATTTTACCCTCTGTTTCCAAAACATCTGGGCAGTTCTCTTTGATAATTTCCTCGAAAATGGTGTCCAAGCTCTTTTTTTCCTCACATTTTTCAGGAAGTCCGATTATTCTCAAATTGTCTCTCCTGGATCTGTTGTCTTTCTAGTAAGGTACTTGACATTCTTTTCAATTGTTTCATTTCTCTGGTTTTGCTTGACTACCTCTTGGTTTCTCCTTGAGTCATTCATTTCTACTTGTTCCAGTCTAATTTTCAATGATGTATTTTCTTCACTCATTTTTTTTATATCTCTTTGTAATTGTCCAATTGAGTTTTTATCTTCTATGGAATTTTTTTCCATTTTATCCATTTTATTTTTTAGAGAGCTGTTTTCTTTTTCCAGCTCACTAATCCTGTTTTCCTTGGAGTTGTTTACCTTTTCCAGCTCACTAATCTTGTTTCTCAATGATTTGATTTCTTTATCCACTCTGTCTTTGAATGCATGGGATGACTTCTCCAGGCTCTCTTGCCAAGCTTCCCTTTCCTTTTCCCATTTCTCTTCCAGCTCTCTTGTGAGAGCCTTTTTGATTTCCTCTAGGAGATTCTTTTGTATTGAGGAGCAGCTCATATCCCTCTTAGGGGATTCATCTGGGGCCAGTCTGTTTTTAGTCTCCTCATTGTTTGAAGTCTGCTCTCTCTCCATACAAAAGCTGTCAATGGTTAGAGCCCTTTTGAATTTTTTGTTCATTTTGTCAGAGTAGGAATCAAAGAAAACAAACTGACAAGAGAAACAATTGGTCTGTTTTGTGGGGGATGGGGCTGGATGGTATTAATGGGCTTCCTCTACAGACTGGGAGTACGGCAGCAGAGAGCCACTAATAGAACAGCAATGACTGTACTGAGTCTACGCTCTGAGGCTCTGAGAACGCACTGAATCAGTCCAGGTGGGGTTGGGGGTGGCCGGGTTCTGAGAGACGCTGGCTTTCCGGGGTTTTAATCTTCACCTCTGGTGTTTACACCCTCTCCGCTGATCCTAGCTTGCTGCCAAGACGGAGTATCCACACTGGGGAAAAAGTCTTTTCTCAGAAACGGCAGAGATCGTACCCCTCCCCCTCCAGTCTGAGCTGTGTGAGCTGCCTGTCTCGCTCTGGCTTGCCTGCCCTCAGTCTGTGCCCAGTCTGATTGACCCTCCCCCGAGCAAACACAGACCTTTTCTGGCGACTTTCAAGGATGTCTTCTCTTGGTGATTATTTGTGGATTTCTTTCTGGGTCAAGCATTAAGTCTGAGGATTGTCATGAAGTAAGTTCTGAGAGAAAACGAGGAGCTCAAGCAGCTGTCTGCCTCCATGCTGCCATCTTGGCCGGAAGTCTCCCGAAACGTCTTTATTCTTGATCTTTTACTATCACCCTCCAATGCCAGGTCCCGAGTTCGAGAGAGCATGAGTTCCACGACCCAAGTTTCTCCTCCTCCTCTTCCTCCTCCCACATAAGTCACTTCCCCCTCTTTGTCCCACCAATCAAGTCAGCATGGAACAGCTGGGGAGGGTCAACCTTCAAACAAGTTAATAGGGAACTGTCCAATTGGCAATTAGTCTCACGTGCTTCATTATCCAAGTGCATTTCTCAGTTCTAGCCCTTTACGTGTGTGTGTGTGTTGGGGAGAGAGCTTTTGTAAGTAATAAAAAAATAAAAAATTTTTGTTCTGTAAGAACACTTGAACTTTACTCTTATCAGAATTGGTTCAAAGAGTGAATATAATCATTCACATTCAATTGACTATAAAGATCAGTCTTACCCTACAGGAAAGTAGGAGTGAAAGGGATAAGAGAAAGAAATGGCTTATAAAAAGGAAAGCAGAGTGAAGGAAATAATACTCACCAGCAAATTACAGGAGTTCTCAAACTACAGCCCCAGCTGGTTGCAGCCTGCTGAGGACATTTATGAGGCCGTTGGGTTATGGCAAATGGGCTGAGGGGCAGAGACATAGTGTGAGTTTTTGTTTTTACTATAGTGGGGCCCTCCAACAGTCTGAGTGACAGTGAACTGGCCCCCTATTTAAAAAGTGAGCAAAACTCTTGAGGATGGACAGGATGAAAGGAGAAAGAAAGGGAATAGGATAAACAGGGGGAAATAGGATGGAGGGAAATATACAATAATCATAACTGTGAAAAAAATTTTCCAGCAAGTATCACTAATAAAGGTCTTATTTCTCAAATATATAGAGATGAGCCAAATTTATAAGAATACAAGTTATTCCCCAATTGATAAGAAGGCAAAGGGTAGGATCAGGCAGTTTTCAGATAAAATAATCAATGTTTTAAATAACTATTGCTTAGAGAAATGCAAATTAAAACAACTCAAAAGTAACATCCTATCCTTATCAGATTGGCTAATATTATAGAAAATGAAAATGACAAATGTTGGAAGGAATGTGGGAAAATTGAGACACTAATCTACTGTTTGTAAAATTGTGAATTGATTCAACCATTATGAAGAACAATTTGGGTCTATATCCAATCAAAAGGCTATAAAACTGTGTATACCCTTACCATCTAGTAATATTACTACTAGGCTTGTATACCAAAAATATTTTAAAAAAAGAAATAAGGCCTGCATTTTTTACTAAAGCTTTTATTTTCAAAACATATGAATGGATAATTTTTCAACATTAACCCTTGCAAAACTTTATGTTCCAATCTCCCTTCCCTTCCCCCAACCCCTTCCCTAGATAACAAGTAATCCAATATATGTTAAACATGGTAGAAATATTTAATAAATCCAACATATGCATACATATTTATACAATTATCTTGCTGCTCAAGAAAAATCTAAGGAAAATGGGAAAGAAAATAAAATACAAGCAAACAAAAAAAAAAGAGTAAAAATGCTATGTTGGGAACTGCAGTCAGTTCTCTCAGTCCTCTCTCTGAATGTAGATGGCTCTGTTTATCACAAGATCATTGGAACTGGTCGGAATTCATCTCATTGTTGAAGAGAGCCACGTCCATCAGAATTGATCATCATATAATCTTGTGGTTGCCCTATATAATGATCTCCTGGTTCTGTTCATTTCATTTAGCATCAATTCATGTAAGTCTTTCCAGGCCTCTCTGAAATCATCCTGCTGGTGGTTTCCTACAGAACAAAAATATTCCATAACATTAATATACCATAATTTATTCAGCCATTCTCCAACTGATGGGCATCCTCTCAGTTTCCAGTTTCTTGTCACTACAAAAAGGACTGCCACAAATATTTTTGCACATGGGGAAAGGGACCCATTTCCCTTTCCCTCCTTTAAGATCTCTTTGGATATAAGATAGGGCCTACATGTACAAAAAATATCTATAGCAGCTCTTTTTGTTATGTGAAGGAATTGGAAATCGATGAGATGCCCATCAACTGGGGAATGCTAAACAAGTTGTGGTATGTGGTTCTTGGTTTTAAGTTAACTCTTCCTTGGATGATATTTAATTCAATGAGTATTTATTAAGCACTTAAAAATATATAACAAGCCCTGGTTTGGGAATATAAAGACAGAAAGCAAAACAGTCCCTGCCTGTGAGGAGTGAATATTCTACACATTTTAACATCCCCCCCCCAATATTTACAAGTTATACCCACTTCTTTTTACATCATGGAGTAAAAACACTGTCATATCTCCTTTCTGTTAGGAAGAACAGGTTCCTTCAGGGTTCCTTTCCTTGCTTAGAAAGCCTTTATGACTCAAGGAGAAGAAAGTATGTTGTGGGAGGTAGGTAGAGCCCTGATCCTGTAATTAGGGGATCTGAATTTTAGTTCCGACAGCTAAATCCTCTATTGAATGTGGTATATGATTGTAATGAAATGCTATTGTGCTAAAAGAAATGAAGAGCAGGATGCTCTCAGAAAAACCTGGAAAGTTTGACTATAAGAAAGCTTGGTAAAGTCTTCTGAAGGAGTCTCATATCCAATCTATGACTAATTGATAGCTTTACTAATAAATTAATCATGCTCAGAACTCTGTACCTCAGTTTCTCTTTATCACAGATTTTATCATGATAGCATCAATACCTTTCAAAATAGACATTTTAAATTATTCAATAAAAATCAATAAACTAAAGAAGGGACATCCTATTTTAAGTTACATTTATTGATTTTGTTACTTGGGCATATTCTCTGTCAATTAAAAAGGCCATGTTATGATTCAAACTCACAAACCCAGAAGGAATAGCTGTTTGGAGGAGGCTTGTTACACCCCACCCGTGACTATGTCTGAATATCAATGATTAACAGTAGTGGAAATATAGTTAGCTTCCATAAAGTCATACATTTTGGGAAGTCAGGTTGAGCTGTGGTTAACTCCCTGGAATTCCCTATATTTTGGTTCCCTAATTTAGTATGGAATTCTTAGTTCTAAATCTCTTCTTCAGTTCTTCTACTTGATATATTGGATTTTGGTTCTCTCAAAATAGCCTTGTCCTAATCCACTGTATCCTTTAAATTA
This sequence comes from Sminthopsis crassicaudata, assembly GCF_048593235.1. Classification (NCBI taxonomy): domain Eukaryota; kingdom Metazoa; phylum Chordata; class Mammalia; order Dasyuromorphia; family Dasyuridae; genus Sminthopsis; species Sminthopsis crassicaudata. The sequence goes on along the minus strand of NC_133617.1, from coordinate 172,352,248 downwards.
GTTATTAATCTCATTCCAAGTCAAACATTGACTCCTATATCTCAAGTTGGGAATGTCCTTTTCCACAAATAGCAGTTGTATTAACCATTGGTACATGGACCCTGACTCAGGTGCTTTGTGAAAAATATGCCTCAAAAATTTCCATGTTATCTTCTTAATTGATCCAGATTCCTAGACAATTTTTCTATTTAACAAGTATATATTAAGCATTTAGGCACCAGGTAGTACTGTTAGATACTTATCTAATAAGAATGCAAGGGACCAAAATCTAGACCAGTCCTGGATCTCTCCAGATATTCGGTGCTTCTCAGACCCCCAACCCCAGTAAAAATGATAGAAAAATTCCAAAATCTCTATGGTTAGTGAGATGAATTAAGAGTGGATAACCTTTGATCAGTAGAACTCTGGATCCAGGATCTTGACTCTTCCTCAAGCCACAAGACATGCACTCAAAAGGAAAAAGACAACAGTTCCAATAACCACTGCTTTTCCATTTGGTGTATTGTCATTGTAAAGTTGCTCTGACTGCTTATAACTGTGGCTAGTTCATCCTTTCAATAGTAGATTTATAAAAAAAGTTTCAGAAGAAAGTAGGTCCTTACCATCATTGTGTGGGAGCCTTGATGGTGACCACTAATTGTGATATATCCTGTCTAATCTTCTAAATTCAATAACCTTGTCCAAGACACCTTTCACATAGCCCTGAATCTCGTTGATTATATTAAATTTAAAAGTTTTCTACAAATAAAACCAACGCAGACAAGATTAGAAGGAAGCAGAAAACAGGAAAAAAATTATATCCAAGGGTTCTGATAAAGTCTTCATTTCTAAAATATAGAGAGAATTGATTCAAATTTATAATACAAGCCATTCTCCAACTGATAGTCAAAGGATATGAACAGACAATTTTCAGATGAAGAAATAAAATAATTTCTAATCATAGGAAAAAATGCTCCAAATCATTATTAATTCAAGAAATATGAATTACGATAACTCTGAAGCACACACCTCTCTAACTGACTAAGATGACAGGAAAAGATAGGTTGAAGAGGATGTGGGAAAACTTGGACTCTAATACATTGTTGGTAGAGTTGTGAACTGATCCAACAATTCTGGAGAGCAATTTGGAACTCTGCCCAAAGGACTATCAAATTGTGTTATATTCTTCGATCCAGTAGTGTCTCTACTTGACTTATATCTCAAGGAGATCATAGAAAAGGAAAAGGACCCACATGTGCAAAAATGGTTTTTGCAGCCCTTTTTGTAGTGGCAAGAAACTGGAAGCTGAATGGATGCCCATTAGTTGGAGAATGGCTGAATAAGTTATAGTATAAGAATGTTATAGAATATTATTGTTCTGTAAGAAATGATCAGCAGGATGCTTTCAGAGAGGCCTGGAGAGACATACATGGACTGATACTAAGTGAAGAACCACAACCACATTGTATACAATGGCAACAAAATTATGTGATGATCAACTCTGATGGACTTGGCTCTTTTCAACAATGAGGTGAATAAGGCCAACTTCAGTGATTTGTGACTGTATAGGTTGACTGTAGATCAAAGTATAGTATTTTCACCTCTTTTTTTAGTTATTTGCTTGTTTTTTTTTTCTTTTTCATGTTTTCCCTCCTTTGGATCTGATTTTTCTTATGCAGCATGAAGAACATGGAAATATGTTTAAAAGAATTGCACATGTTTAATCTATTTTGGATTGCTTGTTGTCTATGGGAGGAGGAATATGAGAAGGGAGAGAGAAAAAGTTGGGACACAAGGTTTTTCAAAGGTGAATGTTGAAAACTATCTTTACATGTGTTTGGAAAAATAAAAAGCTATTAAAAATAATTCCAACATATAGCAAAGTGTCTAGTACATATACATACATATAGATATAGTAGGTATTTAATATATGCTAGAATTGAATTAGATTGAATTGAATGAGGGGTGGAAGTTCTATAATTGTGACTCCTATTGGGTGTTTACTGTTGACACTTAGCTGCCCATAACTGGGACCTTTGTCAAAGATGATTTGCTTGAGGCAGAAAAAAGTCTTCCCCTCAGTAGACTAAAAGAACTAAAGAGAAACAACTCTACTTCTGCCTCTGCCTCTGTCTCTGTGATTTTCTCTTATTGTACTTTACCAACTCTCCATCAGATTTCTAGGGAGGGAATCACTCTCCCTTCCCCCTTCTTCAGCCTCTATGACAGCTGAACTTACATTGCATTACATTACATTGCATATTCTTCCCCAGGTAAGTCTGAGATAGAACCTCAAATATCTGTCATCTTTCCAGCTTTTTGTTTCTTTCCCTAAGCAAATATAACCATATGGTGATCATGAAAGATGAATATTATCAGCTTTATCAACCACCTTATGAATTTGAGAGTAGCTAAATTGGAGAGTGACTGTCCAGACCAAAAGTAATTTCCAAAATAGATTCTCAGAAGACATGTTGCTGCTACAAAGACTGAGAAAATCCCAACCATGCCCTGGCTGACCAAGAGATCCAGACTTGTAATTTCAGCAGTTATTAAAAGTCAAGGATTGAAATTTTTGTCAGATGTTACAAAATTGTCTTCATATTCAGAGAGTATAATAGGTGAGATAGACAGCTGTTTCATGTTTAAGTATTTGTTTTTGCACATTTATGAGTCTTCTTTGTTTTATGTTATTTCTTTTGTAGTAGAGGAGGTCTAGCTATCCTATATCTGTTGCCTACTTTGTACACTGAATACATTTTCTAAAAAGGACTCTGTAAATCCCTTTTATCATAAACTCTAGATATGAGCCATATCTAACTAAGCATTGTGTAAGAGATCTTTCCTGGAACTTCAGAGTGGAGACAGTGAATCAAAGTTTGAGGAAACTCTCTGGAATCACTTCTCCCAAAACTGAACCTAGTTTATGTGAATCTTATGATTCACAGGTAGTCACACAACCTTTATTCATAGATCTACCTTGAGGGAGGGGGATTCTTCTATTTTTTAAAATCATCTTTCTTGTTCCCAATGCCAGTAAAAGACAATTATGTCCTATATCTGATTCTTGATTCAGACACATCATTTGGAGGTGATATTGTGTAATGAAAAGAGCATCAGATTTGGGATTGCAGGTACTTACCATTTACTACATTTTTGGACTTAGGTAAGTGATTTTTACCTTTTACCTTTAACCTCATTTCTATAATGAGGCAGTTGGACTAATTTACCTCTAAGATCCTTTTTGTGGCATCTAGGTGATACAGTGGATGGAATACCAATCCTGAAGTAAAAAAAACAAAACAAAACAAAAAAAAAACTGATTCAAATCTGGCCTCAGACAATTTTTAGTTGTGTGACCCTAGTGAGTCACTTAGTCCTGTTTGCCTCAGTTTTCTCATCTGCAAAATAAGCTGGAGAAGGAAATAGCAAACCACAATATCTTTGCCAAGAAAAACTCAAATGGGACCACAAAGAGTCAGATATGATTGAAAATGATGGAGCAAAAAAATAAAATAAATAACAGTATCTTTTCTAGTTTTAGGACTATATTTCTATTACTTTATTATCCTATTTCCACCCTGACCCCAATCATACTTCTGTCTCTTTTCTGAAATTCTAATAGGTAATTAGGGACTGACAAGAAATTAGGGAAATTAGGGCAGTACTCAGGAAAGCAGAAAAGGAAGGTGTGCGTTTCCTGAAGGGTGTGGGTCTGTGTCTGGTTTTTGGTTATTATGAGAGTGATAACGTAGGCAAAACTTAAGCAAGTTACATGAGTTAAATAATTTCCCCAAACTACTTGCAAGTCTAGGCTTTTTACTTTTATCACCAATTGGCACTGATGAAAAACCTGGTTTTCTGCTTCCCCCATACTTGTTACTTCTTTCTTATCTCTCAAAACCCACAGAGACCTGGCCAATCTTGCTTCTTGATGTCATCTTTGACTTCTTACCTTCCCTCACCTCACATATGGCCATTCAGTTGCCAAATTTTCATGTTCCTACCTCCACAACATCTCTCACATCCCTTTTTTCTCCATTCTAACTATCACCACCCATGCTTAGTTTCTTATCACTTCTCTCCCAGACTATTGCAATAGTGCTCTAATTGTTTCAGGGCTTTTCTCACTCCAATCTACCTTTCATATAGCCAACAAAATGATTTTTTTAAAAGTGTAGATCTTGCCATGTCACTCCACTACACAATAAACTCTAGTACCTCATTATTTCTTTAAACTTTTTTTCTCAAAAATATTTTATTTTTCTAAATACATGCAAAAATAATTTTCAACATTCATTTCTATAAGATTTTGTGTTTCAAATTTTTCTCTTTCCCTGCTTTAGCACCCCTCCTCCCCAAGACAGTAAGCAATTCAAATATATGTGAACCTTAACTCATTATTTCTAAGATCAAATATAAATTCCACAATTTCTTATTTAAGATAACAAAATGATTCTGAAGTCATGAAGACTATCTTCATGATTTCAAATCTGGCTTCAGATACTTCTGGGCAAGTTACTTTACCTTCTTTGCCTCAGTTTTCTCATCTGCAAAATGAACTGGAGGAGGAAATGGCAAACCATTTCAATATCTTTGCCAAGAAAACCCAAATGTATTTGTTCATGAAGAGTCCGACATGACTGAAACAATTGAACAACAAATTTGGTACATATATTATATATCACTTACCTTCTTGCAGCCTAAAGTCCAGTCAAGTTGGTCTTCTGCCATTACTTTCAAATAATACTCAATTTCCTGTCTCTATCCCTTTTCATTGGTTGTGAAAATGCTAACCCTTTTCACTTCTTGGAATTCCTGTTTTCCTTAAAGATTCAGCTTAAATACCACCTTTCTTGGTTTCCCAACCCCCAGTCCAGCTGTTAATGCCTCTTTACTTTCCTTCCTTTATTTTATATCTATATTGGACATATTTATATGTAATTATGCATATGTAATGTAATAATAGCCTATTATTTCTCAGTTAGAATGTAAGCTGCTTGACGACAGAGGCTATTGCAATTTCTGGCACCTAGTAGAAACCTACTAGATTTTTGTTGATAGATTTTAAGGACTATTTATGACCACCACAAATCAGAGCTGCCCAGAAGGAAATGTGAATGTGCAACAATAAAAACTACCATTTGTGAATGTCATTCCTCTACCTTGAGAATAGGAGCCTCTGAGAACATTTGCCTCAGTCTTTCCAGAAGTCCCAAAGATTAACTCTACAGCCTGGAGAAACATAGAAAAGGTTGACTTCATAGTCAGCATATTACCCAAGGCATATGGTATGTTGTGCCAAGGTCCTTCCTCTGACTGAGTCACAGCTGGCACTTAGCAAGAGAAATGTGCCCTGGGACTTGAGGCTTTCCTTGTCCTTGGTGACAGACACCTAAGTTTGCTCAGAATGTAAGATCAGCAGCTGTGAAAAAGATCTGTGTGGGCTGGGCTAACATGCCCATACCTGACATCATCATTGCTGTAAATTGGTCAACAGGTGTTTTCTCAGTGTTTCCCATATCCCTTCATTTTGATTCCTGTTTACACAGAGACTAGGATAGCCCTGGGAGTGGGACTAAGGAGTAAGAGGTGGGGGCTTCTGCACCTGCTCATCATATACCAAGAATCCATTGCTGATTTTTTAAAAATGAAGTCCTCCAGGTGGGGGAGGGGGAAATATTCTGGAAATGATAGTGACATAAAAACAAAAGGCACCAATTTTTTAAAGCATGAAAAAGGAAAAAAGAACAAACCCAATTCTAGATCTATACTCTTCAAAAACATTAGATGCACCAGGAATGAAGATACTATCTGGGAAGTAAAAATGTGCTCTGAGGGAAATTTTGAGTACTATTAGTCAACATCATTTGGAAAGACTGCTCCCCTTGTAGTCACAAGATCTGGGACTGAATCTCAGATCTGGTACTCAATAGTTCTGTGACTATGGCCAAATCATTTCACTCTACAGCTCTCAGTTTCCTCATTTTTTTTGTTGTTGTATTAATTTTAATGATGAAAATGGGCACAGGAAATAAAAACAATCTGATGTTTGATTTATACTGAATAATAAATTAACCAAATTGGACACATGAAATAAATTAAAAAGCAAATCACATGGCTTAATAATTCCATGACTCTCTATTAGAAATTTATGCCTTTTATCGAGGATTAGAGCATGTATATTGGCCAGACAGGAAGGATAGGCAGGAGAGAGAAAGAAAAGGAGGTGAGGAAAATGTAGCTAAGAAATAGTACCAAGATAACAGATGCCAAAAATTAGATGACATGTCAGAAAAAGTCAAATAGTAATCACTTATATAGATAAACTAAAGCAGGAGGAGAAAGTTACTTATATTCCATCATTTTAGTGATATTTTGTCAACTTCATTGGAAAACAAAGTTAACTTCAGCAGCATTATTCCACATCTCATGAAGTAGTGAAGTTTTTGCATTTTAAATTCAGTTTCCTCATTTTTAAAATGGGAGTAATAAAACATTTCTTCTGTATCTTAAGGGGCAGTTGTGAGAAAAAAAGTGTTTGTAAACCTTCATGTGCTTTAGATTTAGAAATGTGAATCCTTATTACTCTGAGCTGTTGTTGTTGACATTATGATGCTGCAAATATAACTACCAAATGGAGAATATTTTAATAAATAACTTTCATATGAGGAATCCAAACCTTCTTGTAAATAAGCTTTATTATTCCTGCTTTGTAAAAGCTGAACATGTTATTTCTTTTTAAAATTTTTATTTTAATAGTATATATAATTAAATGTAAAGTTGTTAAGTTGTTTTCCAGCATTCATTTTTGTAAGATTTTAAGTTCCAACTTTTTTTTTTTCTCTTCCTCCCTTGCATCCCTTCTCCCTTATCTAGCAAACAATCTGATATAGCTTATATATGTACACAGTATTTTTCTGGTTCTTCTTAATTCACTTATCATCAATTCATATATACATTCATTTTTAACATCTTTCCATATGAGTCATACTCAGAAAGAAAAATCAGAGCAAGGGCAGCTATGTAGCGCAGTGGATAGAGCACCAGTCCTGAAGTCAGGAGGACCTGAGTTCAAATTTGATCTGAAACATTTAACATTTCCTAGCTGTGTGATCCTGGGCAAGTCACTTAACCCTAATTGCCTCAGGGGAAAAAATCAGAACTAAAAGGAAAAACTACAAGAAAAAAATAAAACACAAAAAAGTTGAAAATATTATTCGATCCATATTCAGTTTCCATAGTTCTTTCTCTGGCTACAGATGACATTTTTCCTCCAAAATTTATTGAAATTGCCTTGAATCAGTGTATTGCTGAGTGAATGACAAACATTCTTTTGGTTTGTCCTCCTCATCTTGTAGTGTTGGGGATTGGTAGAAGAAAAGATTAAGATCACAGACATAGCAAAGTCAAAACACAACATGATAAAGAAGGTTTTTTTTAAACAACCTTTCACCTTTACATTTCATTGGTAAATGGAATTCCTATCAGGAAACTCATCTTCCAATGAAGATTAGCAACCATTTCCATTTAGTCTTCGAGCTTACAAAGTTTTCCTGCAGCACTAATCATTTTATTGATTTGCACATACCCATATGTATCTGAGATAGGACTGGAACCAAGGCCTTCCTGACTCTGTTACTCATTCTTATTTTGACACCTGGAAAAATTAATTGACCTGTATGAGGTCACATAGCATGCTCAACGATGATGAGGAACATTTATATCAAAATTCTAGTCTGCTGGTGATAGAATGAGTGAAGATGGTCCACCAGCAACGACAGCTACTGGCAAGGAAACTGGCTACATTCTCAGAGATTTTTGGGTAGCATAAATTTTTAGTACTTCACTACATGGAAGGTTCTATTTTGCCCTACTCTCCCTGAGAGTAGGGGATCTGACACTTGTTTTATTTACCAATTTGCTTTATAGGAGTCATGTAGTCCTGCCCTTTCACTTCCCCCTTCCTTCCCCACTTGTCCTTCATTCTTACCCTCTTACCTCTCAGCTCTAACCTAGTTCCTGATAGGCAAAAAGGGATGTGTGGGTGAAGGTTTGATCAAAGCTGATGCAAATTTCATCAGCTAAACAGTTCTCCCACACTTCTTGCAAGTCTGGGCCTCATGTATTTATCATTTATCTGCTGGCACAGAAAAGGAAGTTGACTCCCCATGACCTTGTCAAGCCTTTATCACTAATTGTTGAGTGAATAGAAGAAATCCCCACAGGTACCTGAACAATCCTGCCTCTCCTTGTAGAAAATATTTTCAGGTCACTGAGCCAACCACTATGCCAGGTCCTGGAGATTCACATAAAAAAAAATGAAGCAATATCTATTTTCAATTTTTATGCAAAACTATATCAAAAACTTTCTGAATATAAAGTCAGCAGATTGCTCAAGGGATCACTTAACCTTTTCTTCTACCATCTCCCAACATTACAAGATAAGGACAAACCAAAAGAATGAGTTTAAGGAGAGTCTGAAGATTGAGGCACATATTGTCAGTCAGGAGCATTAGGCAGCTCCTGTTGTTGTTATAGATTGGTCTTGGCAAAGTATGGAAATTCCCAATGGACTTACAATAATCAAACCTTTCTCTCTCTCTCTCTCTCTCTCTCTCTCTCTCTCTCTCTCTCTCTCTCTCTCTCTCTCTCTCTCTCTCTCTCTCTCTCTCTCTTTCTCTTTCTTTTCTTGGTAAAATGGGCAACTATGGATGTTACCATTGTTAAACCATAAACTCTTCCTTTTCTTCCCTCTCCTCCTTCTCTTCTTCCTTCTCATTCTCCTCCTCTTCCTCTTCTTCATAGCCCCCACTCTTCCTTCTCCACCTCCTCTTTCTTCTCTTCCTCCTCTTCCCTCCCCTCTTCCTCTCCCTTCCTGCTCTCATAGGACTCCCAATCATATGGGGACACAGCATTCAAACAACTATCTGTGTTTGAACACGTTTAAGTCAGGATAAATTGGAGGTAATCAACAGGAGGGAAGTACTAACAGTTAGGGTAATTGGGGAAGGCTTCCTGTAGAAGGTGAGATTTTAGATGGGGCCTGAAGGAAAAACAGGAAGCCAAGATAAAAATGCTCTCCCTTCCTCATTATCATGTATACCTTAGACCAGACAAACATTTTTTTCAGTTACTCAAAAAGGAAAAAGAAGAAACAGAAACAAGCATCCTCACAATTGCTTCACACCAAAGTGGTCTTGTATTCATCTTCAGTTATTCCAAATCCACATGTATGAATTATAAAAGTCCTTTATCTGATCATAAACTGTTGTAATTCAACCTTTTTCCTTTCCTTGCAACTCCAAACCCTGTTCTTCTTTACTACAACACTTTTGTTTTATTTACCAATCCCTCCACCCAGGCTATCATCCCATGCAATGGCTACACTCTTCCATTCCCTATTTTGATCCTTTAGTAAATCTGTTGAACTCTACAATGTCCTCTTCTTTTGAAATCCTTACTCTTTTATCTTATCAAAAATCTTGTCATTTTAAACCCAGCTTTGAATTATTCCCACCTTTCATTACCTTTGTTCCTCCAGACAGGCTAAAGAATGAAGCTGGAGACAAACATGAAACCATATTGAGTCCACTACAAGTTTATGTCATCTAATCTCCTCTGTGTTCTCATGGAGCAAATCAATCTTAT